>NC_091586.1:21982860-21985360 GCF_042767895.1 Penaeus vannamei
CCCATTTGCCCTTACCTTTCCCGGGTTTTCCAGGACCTGTACCTCTGGGTGGAGCTTGCGTGGTGAGTGAGCAGTGTTCAGCAGCCATTCCCTTTGCTGAGTGCGACCCGATAACGGCAACATGTACCTGCCCTTCTGACATGTACCAGGACAGCAACCGGTGCAAGTACGGTACGTGATTGAGGGATGGTTGGATGGTTGGTTGAGATGGATGGAAGTGATTGACGCTAGGTTAACCTCCTTTTGGATAAAGTGGGTGTTTTAAACTCGTCATGTTCGTTATGATTTATCTTTGTGGTAACCTTTCGGTACTTTTTTTAAAACTATAGGTTAGTTATCTTGCAGATTTTGACCTCATTCCAGAAAGACAAAAAAGTAAGATTAAGAAAATTAAGAATAGAACAAAATTAAGTTTGATCTTATTACAGAAAGACAAAAAGGTAAGATTAAGAAAATCAAGAACAAAACAAAAGTTAATTTGACCTCATTCCAGAAAGACAAAAAAAATAGTAAGAGTAAGAAAACCTAGAACAAAACAAAATCAAATTTGACCTCATTCCAGAGACAAAAAAAAAAATCCAAAAAAAAAGAAAGATTAAGAAAATCAAGTAAAAAACAAAATCTAATTTGACCTCATTCCAAATAAAAATTGATAAAAAACAAAAGAAAACAAAAAAAAAGATTGACCCATACCTCTCTGATTCCCCACCAGACTTTGCGGCCGCGGGCTTCACCCTCTACAACGGCCGGTGGATCTACGTTCGCCCAGGCCTCCTCGTGATTTCTTGGGATGGCGCTCTGCAATTCTGCTACGACAAATACGCCACCATGTTCATCCCCAGAAGCTCATCGGAATGGTCGTGGATGATGAGTCAAGTGGGCATCATCGACTTCGGAATTTACGTGCCCATAAATGACAAGGATGCGGAGGGCGTGCTCGTGTGGAACGGCGGAACGTGTGGGTATCCCTGTCTTGCTTGTGATATTGATTTTTTTTGTTTTAATGTTTTAATGTTGTGTTATATATCTATATATCTCTTGTGTGTTATATATCTGTTTATATCTTATGTGTTTTATATCTATTTATATCTTGTGTGTTATATGTGTACTTATATCTTGGTGTATGTTATATATATCTAATTATATCTTGTGTGTTATATATCGATTTATATCTGGTGTATTATTATATCTTTATATCTTGTGTTAAATATCTATTTGCATCTTGTGCCATACATTTTTATTAAGTTGTGCGTTATACATTTATTGTTCCTTCATTGTCTGGTATATGTATATTTCAATTTCTCATTTCCTTCCTTCCTTATATATTCCATTTTCTTAGTTCTTGATTTTGGTGTCTTCTCTCAATTCAGTAACCTCCAAAACAATAACTCACAACAGATATAATAACAGCTTTGGTCTCTCCCCAGCCATAGCCGGCGACACCGTGGTAGCCTGGCAAGGGGGCACTGTGGGCATCGGCAACCTGGACGACCTAGACTGTGCGGGTGTAACCAAAGTGCCCTTCATTCCTGACGAAGCCACGATGGGACCCTGCTTCTTCCCCTTGAATTTCGTGACTGTTTGTGAGGCCATGCCCGAGGTTTTGTAAGGGGGTGGGGGTGGGAGGGAGGGTTTGAAGGGGGAAGGGGGGTGAGGGAGGGTTTGGAGGGGAAAGACGGGAGAGGGAGGGAGGTTTTGGAGGGGGAAGAGGGGGAGGGAGGGAGGGAGTGGGGTTAGGAGGGAAGGTTTGAAGGGGGAAGAGAGGTGAGGGAGGGAGGGTTGGAAGGGGGAAGAGAGGGTGAATGAGGGAGGGGATAGAGAGGGTAGGTTGGAAGGATAACAGGGGAAAGGAAGAAAGGAATAGAGAGGAGGGAAAGAGGGAGGGATGGTGGATGGAAAATGGGAAGGAAAGGAGGGAGATGTACGGAAAGGGTAAGAAGAAAGAGATGAAGGAAGGGGAGAAGGAGAATGGGAGGATAGTGAAAAAGGGAGATAGAAGAAAATAGAAGGAGAGAAAGGGGGAGGGGAACAGAGGAAGGGAAGTAGATAAAAAAAAATGTCTAGCTTGCAAAAATGCACAGCACTCTATTGCGACCACGGTAGAGAAAGGTACCAAAAAATAACTAATATTTCTTGGAACCAAACATGCATATAAAAATATAGAGAGAAATTACAAGACATACTTTCTCATACATTCTCGCTTTTCAATAAAAAATGAGACAAGCAAAAGTGAGTATGTAAGGACAGGCACACGGAAGCCTGGGTCAAATAGGTCATTACAGGTCAAGATGGTTTACTTAAGTAGCCTGAGGATGTTGAAAGTGAGAAAGCAAACCACATTAGAGAAAAATGCTGAAAAGGTTTAATTAAAGGAGAATATAGATTGGAGGGGATCCAATTAATCTGCATGTTGCGTATCAGCGTAAGAAGAGATAATTAGGCCAGTCTACCAGTCCGTCTGATGACCTTTGACCTAGTGATGCCAGGAGGGGGCGTTGAC
>NC_091586.1:21990360-21992860 GCF_042767895.1 Penaeus vannamei
GTGTGTGGGTGTGTGTGTGTGAGTGTCTGTGTGTGTGTGTGTGTGTATGTGTGTGTGTGTGTGTGTGTGTGTGTGTGTGTGTGTGTGTATGTGTGTGTGTGTGTCTGTGTGTGGAGGGGAGTGGAGAGGGGGAAATGATGATGAAAATTATGATAATGGTGTTAATAAAATAAAATTAACAATAATGATAACATTACCAATAATAATATTGAAAATCATAATGACAACGATGATAACTAAATAGACGATAATAACAATGATAATGATCAGATAATAATAATAATAATAACAATAACAATAATTATTCAATAACTTCAACGCATACTTAAAGACCATACGAGTAATTCCAGTTTCTGCCACCAGGGGGATACGCGTTATGAGTTGAATCGGTGAGTTGTCTTTCCTTTTGATATTAATGACAATAGATCGGTGGGATCTTCTTTTATTAAATAATAATTATAATTTCGAATATCATTTCATTATATTTATTTGTCTCGTTTATTCTATACGTTGATTTGTTCATTGGCCAATCTGTTGATTTATTTGTTTGATCGGAAGTTCAGTTTATTTCTCTAATTAGTTATTCAATTATTTGTGTATCATTTATCTACTAATACTTTTGGTTCATCTTAATCGCAACTTTAATCTAACAACATCCTTAGATTGTTCCATTCAGCTAATCACCTCTTTTACGATGCCCCGGTAAGCTGACCTGACCTGACCTCCCTTATGCTTTACCTGACCAGTCCGTCTGGCTTCCTTACTTCCTATCTTTTTTGCATCCTTTTCCGGTCTTCCTTTTCTTCCTTTTGTCTCCTTTCTTATTTCTGTTATTTTTATTATTTGATTCGACAACGAGAAATTAGATTTATTTTTCGTGTCAATTTGACTTTAAATCCCATAGGCTAGAATAGTGTTTTTATGTCATATAATAATGGGAGATTATTGAAAAAGTATAATGATACAACTTATAATCATTAACAATAATGGTAATTGTAGTAGTAGCAGTAGTAATAGTAATAGTAATAGTATTGGGAGAATAATATTGAAAAAGTATAATGATACAACTAATAATCATTAACAACAATAATGGTAATTGTAGTAGTAGTAGTAGTAGTAGTAGTAGTTTTGTTGTTGTTGTTGTTATTGTTGTTGTTGTAGCAATGGTAATAGAAGTAGTAATAGTAGCAGCAGCAGAATAAGTAATTTTCTATATTTTCTTCACCTCTCCGATATCGACGATTTTGGTATCGTTGGATTCCTCTCACTTTGTACAATCCAAATATGTAGGTTTTATTGTGCAGAAACCCCCCGTTAGCGGCAAACTTGGCCCCGATAGCAGGGGCGACGATGTCGGAGCGGCGGACGTAATATAGGAAATTACCCTAATAATATAACCCACAGTGAAAATAACCATGGTTATTCACATGAATTTTCATTGCAGGGGGCTGTGTCCCCTGCAATGGAAATGGAAAACCGCCCCCCCACCCTCGCCGAGATCTCAAAATATCCCCCAGGTATTCACGGCAGGATAGAGCGCACACGAACTAGATGCATCGAGAAAGGCGCAAAACCCGCCGACCCGACGAGGGCGGGTCACCGCCGATCTTCTGTTCATGGTATGCCTTGTTCATCCTGATTATACTACAATCGTCTCTGTATACAATGCTGACATGTCAAGGTTAGTATGCTGATTCAGTGGGAATGTTACGAGGTAAATGTAATACGTCCGCCGCTCCGAGATCGCCGATAACTGTGTAACGCTCTAGCCTGCCGGGAATACGTGGTGGAAGTTTGTTTCCTCGGCGGGGGTTGGGGTGCGGGAGCCTCCCCAGGGGGGGTCGCAGGGGACACAGCCCCCGCAATGGAAAGTCATGTGAATAACCATGGTTATTTTCACTGTGGGTTATATTATTAGTGTTATTTAACCCCGCATTTTCCCTGGAACCTTTCATGCCCTCCCCTGCTATCGGGGCCAAGTTAGTCGCTAACGGGGGGGGGGGGGGGGGTTCCGCGCAATAAAAAAAAAAAAAAACATATTTGCAATGTGGACAGAGAGGAATCCAACGATACCAAAATCGTCGATATCGGAGAGGTGAAGATAATATAGAAAATTACCGCAGAATATTACCAGTAGTAGTAGTAGCAATAACAGTAATAATGATACTACTAATAATGAAAATAAGAAATAAAAAACAAAAACAGTTATCACGAGTTATAATGCTGACCACAGAGGTAATAATATCAACAACAACAACAAACCCGCAAATAATGACACCAAAACACACGCACATTTCCCCCACCCTTACACTGTACTAACACACTTACCACACCTTACAGTACATTACAGCATCACATCCGGGACTGTATCCGGCAAATCTCATGATATCCGTGATGTGAAGTTGGGAGTTTCCGTTATTAAAAGGCTTTGTGATGTTGTCTGGTTCCGTTTTCTTTAATGCGCTTTCCGCTCTTCGTCTTTCTTTCTGTTTTGTTTTTA
>NC_091586.1:22007860-22012860 GCF_042767895.1 Penaeus vannamei
CCATTCTGGGCATCAAAGAGTCGAAAAACCATTGCCAGCCCCGAGATGCCTCTCCGTTAATCTGTTTATTTCTTTATCTCCCATTTATCTCTCCTTGCGATTCTCCCTTTCTTCTATATTTAGAGCCCTTGAAACTCCGTCGGCTGGGTCTCCGCTCGAATCTAGCGGCTTTCTGCTCATAACGAGCGAGATTTCGCTACGGACGTAAAGAAAGCGTGGGTCTAACCGCTATTGTTAGCGGTATTACGGTCGAAGAGGGAGACACCTGTTTTTTTCTTTATTTTATGGCGCTGCACCTCTCGCTGGGGCTTTTCTCGACATCACTTTAAACTCTAGAGAGGTTAAAGACACCGCCTCCCCGGGGTATTGACGTTCACAAATTTAGAAACTTGCGCTGTAGATGGTCTCGTCAACTTCCGGAATGTTATTTTTATATATATCTTTTTTATTCTTTTAGTCTAATGTTCTTTCTATTGGCTTATTATTTGGGAGACATGATCTTTAAGAAAAATAGAAGTTATTTGAATATTTTCCAAATAACATCCATTCATTAGTAATTTTTCTTTTCTCTCGCATATTCATAGTTTCTAATTTAACTTCAGGAAATGGTTAGAATTCATAGAAAACGGAAGGATGTAAATTTCTTCAGCTGGTGAAAGGACATAGCAGATTAACCTCAGCATTCCATCTCAAAGTATCCCCCTCCCTCTATTTTTTCCCGCCATGCCCTAAATTTCCTTCCCCTAAACACCGTTTTTCCCCTACCACACTCTAATAAATTCCCCTGCCCTAAACATCGTTTTCCCCTAGAACACACATATATTTCTCTATCCTAAACTCTGTTTTTTACCCTAGCACATACAAACACATGATATTTTTTCCTTAGTCCGATTTTTTTGTTACTTGCGATAGTATACAGATATTTCTGTATACTATCTTCTACCTTGTTCTCGGTACTTTTCCCCTACTTCCACTTTGTTCTGGGTATTTTTTCCCCAACTTTTCCTTTGTTTCTTCCTCTCCTCATAATCCTGGTTCGTACTTATTCCCTACTCACTCCCTACTCTGTTTCTTCCCTAGTAGACACCTCATAAAAGTTTCCCTCCCATAACGTTTCTTCACAAATATACAACTGGTACACTTTCCCCCCTAACGTATACACTTCTTTCAAATCACCTAAACCTGATCATTCGTTCAGTCGCTTTTTGTTTCATTCATTGGTAGAGCTCTTGATGATGATGATATTAATGATGGTGATGGTGATGACTGTAATGATGATGATGATAATAATGATAGTAAAGTTGATAGTGGTGATACCGATAGTGATGACGATGATGATGATAATGTATTGCATATTCCCGTTTTCACTATAGATTTTTTTCTTCAAATATTTCCTCTTTACCATACAAACTTGATGGATATTTCCCCCCTGAACACCATACAGTATTTTTCCCCCGCTTACACTCCATTTTCCCCTAGAACACACGCACGATACACTCATATCCCCCTACCTTTATTTTAGTTCTATTTCCCTCCCTTTTCTTTTTTCTTCCATCTTTCCCCTTTCACGAAGGAAAAGGGAAAGACGAGACCGAGAAGATACCCGTGCACGTATACAAAAATAATACCCCATTTTTTTGCTCGAAATTCCCAAATTACTCCCTTCATATCGGTCTTTCTCCCCCACTTCCCGCCCGTTTTTTCCCCCGCGCCATGCCGGCTTCTCGGGATCTTGAAATAAATGGCTTACTCTCCGTTCCTCGTAAGTGCATTTTAAGTTCAGTTGCCATTTCCTCTGAATTTCGACAAATGGGATGACGGGATGTACTAATAATGGGCATTTTGGGACACGGGAAAGGATTTTATTCATTTTAGGTTACGCCAGTGTAACATCTTTATTTGCGTTGTTATATTTTGTTTTTATTTGAATATTACTATCATCATTGCTATTGTTAAGTATGATTTATTATCACTATATATGATATAATATCATTATCTATTATTTATCTTCATTAGTATTAGTATTAGGAATATTTTTATTTTCAATATCGCCATTATCATGAATTATCTCCATCACTATCATCATCATCATCATCACCATCACGATCATCACCATCATCATTATCATCATCACCATTATTATCCACCTCCGTCATACCAATCATCATACAGAAGAAAAATTATATAAAAAAAAGTCCAATAAACACGCACAAAAATAAAATAAAAAAATACACATAAATCTACATTTTTCTTCACCACAGAATTTCGATGACGAGACGAAGCCAAAACAAATAAACAATAAAAAATGACAAATAAGCAGGTGCGGAAAGGATGAAGTGTTCAGTCGACATGTTGAAAATACGGTGCAGTGCCTCTCATGCCAATATGGTGTTGGTGGCGGGATGAAAACTACGGCAATGGTGATGATGATGATGATGATGATGATGATGATGATGATGATGATGATGATGATGATGATGATGATGATGATGATGATGATGATGATGATGATGGTGGTGGTGGTGGTGGTGATGATGGGTGTAGTGGTTACAATGATTGTGATGAATTTGATAATGATTATGATTTTGATAATTAAGATTATAAAAAATATGATAATAATGATAATGGCTAGAATTAGAGTCAGGATGATGGTGACCATCTCAATAATTTGTTCTCTTTACTTCTTAGTTCCTCTTCTTTCCTTCCCATCGTCATTATATTCCCCCTATCTCCCATTCCTACGATTTCTCCTCCCCTCCTCTCCCCTCACTTTCCTCTTTCCTTTCCCCTCGCTTACTCTCCTCTCCTCATCTCTTCTTCCCCTACTCCCTCTCTCTTCTTCTCTCTTACCTTCTCAGCTCTCCTCATCTCCTCCACCTACCTCTCACTTCCCTTTTTCCACTCACTTCTTTCCATCTCACCCTCCTCTCCCCCCTCACCTCCCTCTCTCACCTTCGCCACTTACCTCTTCTCATCTCTCTCTCTCTCTACTTCCTCTCCCCTCCTCCTTCCCCTCCCCTCACCCCTCTTCCCCTCCACCTCCCTTCCCCTCACGTTCACACCACCTTTCCCCCACCTTACCTTCCCTCTCCTCTCCTCTCCTCTCATCCTCCCCTCCCTTCCCCTCTCTCTCCCTCTCCCTCTACCCTCTCTCCTCCCTTCCCCTCTCCCCTCCCTTCCCTCTCCACCTCCCTCTCCCCTCTATCCTCCTTCCCTCTCCCCTCCCTTCCCTCTCCCCTCTATCCTCCCTTTCTCCTCTCCCCTTCCCCCCTCCTCCTTCCTCCCTCTCCCCTCACTTCCCCCTCTCCCTTCCCTCCCTCTCCCATCCCTCTCTCCTCCCTTCCCCTCTCTCCCTTCCCTCTACCCTCCCTCTCCTCTCTCTCCTCCCTTCCCCTCTCTACCTTCCCTCTCTCCCCTCCCTTCCCCTCTCTCCCCTTGCCGCCCACACGCCCGCATGCCCTCACCTGCCAACTCATGGGCGAGGCAGAGAGTCACATGCCTCTCAGTGTTGCTTCATTTTACTTCTTCCGGTTGCGTTGGGGGAGGAATGTGAGGGAAGTGAGGGAGAGGGGAGTAAAGGAGGGAGGAGAGATGGTGAGGAGAATGGAAGGTAGGGAAGTGAGGGAGAGGGGAGTAAAGAAGGAAGGAGAGATGGTGAGGAGAATGGGAGGTAGGGAAGTGAGGGAGAGGGGAGTAAAGAAGGAAGGAGAGATGGAGAGGAGAATGGAAGGTAGGGAAGTGAGGGAGAGGGGAGTAAAGGAGGGAGGAGAGATGTGGAGGAGAATGTGATGTACGGGAGAGGGGAGAGAGAGAGGGGGGAGTAAAGGAGGGATGAGAGAAGAAGAGATGAATGGGATTGAGGAAAGTGAGGGAGAGGGGAGTAAAGAAGGAAGGAGAGGAGAATGGAAGGTAAGGTATTGAGGGAGAGGGGAGTAAAGGAGGGATGAGAGAAGGAGAGGAGAATGGAAGGTAGGTAATTGAGGGAAGAGACAGGGGAGTAAAGGCGGGAGGAGAGAAAAAGAGAAGAATGGAATGTGAGGGAAGAGAGGGGGAGGGAGGAGAAGGAAGAGAACATAAGGTAAGGAATAGAGGTAGAGAAAAGAGGAAAATGGAAGGTAGGGAATTAAGGGAGAGGGAGAAAATAAAAAGAGATAAGTGGAATGGGAGGAAACTGAGGGAAAGGAGAGAGAGACAGGGGAATGGAGGAGGAAGGAGAGAAAGGGAGGAGAATGGAATGTGAGGAAACTAATGGAGAGGAGAGAGAGAGAAGGGAGAGCAAAGAAGGAAGGAGAGAAGGAGAGGAGAATGGAACATGAGAGAATTGAGACAGGGAAAGAGGAATAAAGAAGGAAAGAGAGGAGAATGGAAGGTAAGGAACTGAGTGAGAGGGAAGAAAGAAAGAGCGGAGATTGAATGGAGAGAGAGGGAAGTAGAAGAGGGAGAAGAGAAGGAAAGGAGAATGGAATGTGATGGAACTAGGGGAGATGGAGGGAGGAGAGAAGGAGAGGAAAATTGAAGGTAATTGGAGGGAAGCGGCTGAGAAAGAGGGAAGGGGGTGGGGTGAGGGGAGAAAGAGGGTGAGAATATAGGGAAGAGTGGAAAAGAGAAAGATAGAAAGGAAGATAGGAGGAGAGAGAGGATGAAAATAGATGAAGAGAAAGAAGGAAGTCGGGGAAGAAACTAGAAGAGGGGAAAGGAGAAAAGGAAGAAAGAACAGGGAGAGGAAGAAAGAGGAATAAAATCGGTGAGAGGAAGTGGAAGAAAAAAAGTAATAAGACAGAAGTAGAGAGCGAGTGAGAGACAAACAGACAACAAACAAACCAATATACAAAAAGATTGCACTCTACCCCCATTCTCTTCAAGAAAGCAAAACAAAAACCGCAAAATGAAAACAAAATTCTTCGAGAAACACGAATACCAGGAGCTAAAAGCAAGACAATAGAGACACAACAACAACAACAAAAATCCTCCCACCAAAATACATTTAAATATCAACAGAC
>NC_091586.1:22022860-22030360 GCF_042767895.1 Penaeus vannamei
AAAAATTACATGTTTGTATATAGACAGATAGATAGATAGATTAAAAGAGAGAGGAAGAGAGAGAGAGAGAGAGAGAGAGAGAGAGAGAGAGAGAGAGAGAGAGAGAGAGAGAGAGAGAGAGAGAGAGAGAGAGAGAGAGAGAGAGAAGAGAGAGAGAGAGAGAGAGAGAGAGAGAGAGAGAGAGAGAAAGAGAGAGAGATAGAGATAGAGAGAGAGAGAGACGAACAAATCAACAAAATAACCAATAAGCACATCAAAAATAAATACCCATCCAAGACACAAATTACCCAAACATAACAATAAAAAAAATAAAAAACAAAAACTACTCCCGTAGCCCCTCACTCCCCTAATGGCGCGCAGAGAAAGCAAACTCAGGCGGAAAGAGAGAGAGTGAGTTGGCGGGAAAAAAAAAAAAATAGAAAACGGGAACACGTATCGGATAAATAAGTACGCGGACGGACCGGAAGAGCGACGCATCCGCCAACAGGAAGTTCCGCTCCAGCGATAGAGGGTGTGGGCGGTTCCTCATCCCGACCCCGCCCCCTCCGCCCTACCGCCTGGCCCCGTTCCCCCCTTCCTCCCTCTCACCTACTCTCTGTCTCTCCTCCCTCTCATCTACTCTCTCTCTCTCTCCTCCCTCTCACCTACTCTCTCTCTCTCTCCTCCCTCTCACCTACTCTCTCTCTCCTCCCTCTCATCTACCCCTCCCCCCTTCCTCCCTCTCACCTACTCTCTCTCTCTCCTCCCTCTCACCTACTCTCTCCCTCTCTCTCACCTACTCTCTCTCTCCTCCCTCTCATCTACTCTCTCTCTCCTCCCTCTCATCTACCCCTCCCCCCCTTCTTCCCTCTCACCTACTCTCTCTCTCCCACCCCTTCCTCCCTCTCATCTACTCTTTCTCCTCCCTCTCACCTACTCTTTCTCTCCTCCCTCTCATCTACTCTCTCTCTCCTCTCTCTCATTTGCCTTCTCTCTCTCCTCCCTCTCACCTGCTCTCTCTCCTCCCTCTCATCTACCCCTCCCCCCCCTTCTTCCCTCTGACCTACTCTCTCCCCCCCTTCCTCCCTCTCATCTACTCTCTCTCCTCCCTCTCACCTACCCCCCCCTTCCTCCACCCTATCGTCTATACCCCCCCTCCTCCCTCTAACCCACTCCCCTCCCTCAATCCTATCGCCTATATCCCCTCCTTCTTCCTCTCCCCTACGCCCCCCTCCACCCTATCACCTGCCCCCCACCCGCTTAACCCTACTACCTACCCCCCTCTACCTCCCCCCCCCCTTTCCTATTCAAACACCGATCTCAATACAGAGCTTCGGTTGGGATTTAAATTTTGATATATCAATTTGATAAAATATTTGTATAATCAAGTTTGTTAGTATTATCATTAATATCATTCTTCATTTCATATATAAGATGATCGATTATTTCAAACTTTTCATATATACGATTTTTTTTACTTTTCAATCTTTTCTTTACCTGATTTTATATATATATCTAATGAAAATAATGCGTCTAAGTCTCATCAGTTCAATGTTTACAAAAGTTTACTTCATTTTACTAAGTGACAATATTCATCATCAAATACACCTGTGGATTTTATGTACACGCGACACAAAATTAAATGCATTGTTTCATGAATGTCTGCACTCGCGTTACATTCATAGTTATTTTAGTCACTAAAAGGAATATCTTTGGTTTATACGAATCTTAATATGTTGGATTTGGTAAATAATGTTAATGATTGTACAGGGATAGATATTGGGGCCTTTTAATAAATAATAATGATGAGGAGGAGGATTATGATAATGATAAAGTATATTATAATGATGTTAGTAATAATAATGATGATAATACTAATAATCATTATTATTGTTTTTATCATTATACCTATAATAATAATGATAATAGCAGTATGGTTGTCTTTAGTGTTATTGCTATTATTATGTTTATCATCATAGCCTCCCGCTACTAAAATAATTCTTATAGTAAAACAATAATAGCGATGGTGAGGATGAGGATGAGAATAACAAAACTAATTAAAATAACAAACAACAATACCATTAAACAAAATATTGAAATAATACAAGCACATATACAATTCCATTTATAACGAAAAATTACCTGATTCCTGTTAACCTCAATAATAATAAAATTGATGGGCGGATGGTACATGTAAATTTCCCTATTTACAAACCTTTAACAAACAGTAATATGTCAAGGACGATAAGCGTTTGCTAAAATTGTTGCGAATCAAAAGCAGGAACTTGCAATAAATAGACATTGATGAGTATGCAGTGGCTAAAGTGTTGTTACCCTGTTTTGTGATCCCGTGCGAACGAATGAAACATGTTAGTATGCGTACGATTATTTTTTTTAATGGGAATATTGAAATACGTATGGTTAATGACCTTTTTAAACAATCTCTTTATCTCTGAATACGATTATTACGTATTGAAATTGTTAAAATAAAGTTGATAAAGTATTCTGCTAGCATACGACTAATCAAAATACGCATTTTTCATATCTTTTAAGTAGAGGAGGAAAAATAAATCATTTTTTATACACTTTTTTCTCTCTCTCTTTCACTAAATACGATTATGACAAGTGGCGTTTTGAAAAATTCGGTTAAAATGGAATAGATGGCGTATAATTTTGTGGGTGCTTGCGTGTTCAATGAGCCGCTTATCCGGTGTCCCAAACAGGTGAGTGATGATGCTCGATTCTCTGAATTATTACAATAGGTGGATTTTTTTTTTTTTTTTTTTTTTTGGGGGGGGGAGGGGTGGCATGGTACAATGTCCTCTACAGCAGCAATGATCTATAGATTGATATATAGGTAGGTGGATAGATAGATTTCGATAGATAGATAGGTAGATGAATTGATCGATAGATTGATAGGTAGGTAGATAAATAGGTAGATAGGTAGGCAGATGGATAGATCGATCGATAGATAAGAAGGTAGATAAATAGGTAGATCGATCGATAGATAGGCAAATAGAGAGAAAGACAGGCAGATAGATAAACAGGACATGTAGATAGATCAATAGATATATAATATGGGAAGATTCGGGGTTCCATCTTTTCAAATAGACAAATCCGTCTTCTCGAAAAATCCAAGATCAGCCTCTGATTAATCATATTTAAGGGGATTAATATGTTATACGTGTCTTTTGCTGGTTATATTTTATGTGTGTCTATCATATTGTAATTTTGTTTGTAACTGCCTCTACGTCTGTTTTCCCGCTATGTCTCTCTCTGTATCGACCTGTCTCTGATTATCTACCTGTCTGTCTCTCTCTCTCTGTCCATCCACCCATCTATCTAACTTTCTGTCTGTCTGTCTATCTGTCTTCAATATATGTGTGCGTGTGTGTACGGGTATTTGTGTTTATGTGTTTGTATATATACATTTATATATATTTATCTTCCTCTCTTTCTCTCTCTCTCTCTCTCTCTCTCTCTCTCTCTCTCTCTCTCTCTCTCTCTCTCTCTCTCTCTCTCTCTTTCTTTCTTTCTTTCTTTCTTTCTTTCTCTCTCTCTCTCTCTCTCTCTCTTTCTCTCTCTCTCTCTCTCTCTCTCTCTCTCTCTCTCTCTCTCTCTCTCTCTCTCTCTCTCTCTCTCTCTCTCTCTCTCTCTCTCTCTCTCTCTCTTTCTCTCTCTCTCTCTCTCTCTCTCTCTCTCTCTCTCTCTCTCTCTCTCACTCCAGCTCGCTATCAAACATACACACACAGACACGCACATAAACACGCACACCCTCATAAAGACCATTCAAACATACACACGCGACATCATAGCTCGTTAAAGGGGCTCTTAAACGTGCTATGTCCGTGTCACAGTACAGCACTTTGTCCCTCTTTTAAACCTGCAACATGTTTACTTGGGGCGTCTTCTGTAGCCTCCTTAACTCTTAATACCGTATTTAGTTTAATCCTAATCCACCGTGTCCGTACCGAAGACGACACTCTCCGCTGCCACACGGCGCGACAATAATGTTCAGTAAAAACTGTCGTTCTCATTATTCTATCACTACCGTTATCATTTAAACATGTCGGAGAGAAGAGAAATGTCGCGCGTGAAATTCGCTCTTTTGGGAGATTTTATGTTTTTTTTTTTTTTCTTTCTTTCTTTCTTTTTGTGATGTCATGTTTTTGGTAATCATATTTAAGAAACTATTTGAGACATCTCTTAGGTTTCAAAACATCTATTACATATTATATAATGTGTATTTCATGAAACTGAGACTCTTACTAATGTTTTCATAATGCTAATTATCTTATGCCTTTTTTATCTCTGCACTGCTTTGCCTCCTAATTGCTTAAAGTGTTCTGTAAATAATAATGTCAACTTCTCAAATGCTTCTGAAGACCACATTTTCCTTCCCTTCATCTCAGACGTACCTACATGATTGAAGACAAGGCATTAAAAACCTATTCATATTATTAATCAATTTATGCCTC
Organism: Penaeus vannamei; assembly: GCF_042767895.1. Classification (NCBI taxonomy): domain Eukaryota; kingdom Metazoa; phylum Arthropoda; class Malacostraca; order Decapoda; family Penaeidae; genus Penaeus; species Penaeus vannamei. Next base: position 22,027,318 of record NC_091586.1, read on the forward strand.
CCAATGTTCCCAAAATTGAAAAGTAAGACTAGCATCATATCAAAGTAAAAAAGTTCGTACCTCTGTTTTCTGTACACATTTCCTCAAGATTATCTGTTTCAAATATGATTTGTTTGGAATCTTAAGTTAATGGACTGTCTCTTTAAAGTTCTATCAATTCTTGTGATGTTCCTGGTCTGTGATATAGTGATGGTTCTGCCTTCTGCTGTTGATGTGATCCTGGTCTCGTATTTCTGGGCGTGTGGGAATAGGTCTTACAAATCTAAAGGGTGGGAGCTGAGGTATGTTGTCTTTTTATTGCTGAAAAATCTGTGGTATTTTGAAACATTTCTGTGCAATGTTCTCTTCACACTAACTGTTGCATGTTGTGCAGGACAGCGTTTGGAGCAAGTCGTGCATTCATACCTGTAAATAAGTAACAAAATCATCCAAAAGATATCTATTCAACATTCACCCTTCATGTCCCTATGCATATGATATAGAAGACAGTTTTAAAGATATTACATAAAGATTTGCAGTCCGATATAAAATTTACTTGTATAAATAAACCTTGCAATTTGCATTCAGACAATGCATTGTTAAAAGATTTTTCTGACAATTGATATTCATTATTATAGATTGGAGAAAAGGTGATTGTTATAGAAAGTTATAGTCACTCAAGATGCAGTTTGATCTTCATATGATAATTACGAGGCACAAGTAGCCTTACTTATAAGGGAAACATGATTATTTATGAAATATTCTATTTTTTCATGATAACGATCTTATATTTATAGTTGTAAAATGGGCAACGAAACTGCTCTAACAACTATAAAACCAATCTTTATTTCAATGACACTCAAGTACAAAAATGACATTCATCAATTGATATTCATCGCGCAGTTTCCTCGGACAGCTCTTTGTTGCGTTGAATCGTGTTGGAGGGAAACCTGTTTTCTTCAGGATGCTGTTCAGGAGGACCATAGAAAAGTATACTTGTTAATTTTGTTGTAAAGTAGTTGAGAAAAAATCAACACATTATTCTTCTTTAAAACACGGGTTCATATTTAATTGAAAACGTCAACTTGTGTGACCCTGACCATGTAATTTTTGTTTCACTAACCTGGAAATATGAGTTCCATGCCCACAGCCTCTGAACTTCAAAGATTCCTCGTGGGATTATATTGATTTTTATATTCATTACCGTTATTTCTTTTATCAGAATATTTGATCATGTGTGTAAATATATACAATTTAATTTTCATAATAAATACAAAGTATGGAAATTCTAAGACGATCGATGTTATTGCCGAAAATAACTCTGAATGGCCACTCAAGCGATGTCACCCATGAAGTTCATGACGGACACGTGACGTACCAGTACATGATTGGTGGGATTAACTTATCCCTTCACGTACAGAAGAGGCCCAACGTGTCATAAAAGTTAATCCAGTATTAAAGTTTAATCCAGATCTCTATTGCGCATGCGCGTTGGCAGCGTCCAGGATCAACTTTTAATACACCTCTAGACCAGGCTTTAATATTAAGTTCATTTTTTAATCCTGCACATGCGCAGAAGGGACACGTTAATCCCACCAATCATGTAATGTTACGTCACGTGTCCGTCATGAACTTCATGGGTGCCATTACTTAAGTTGTAGTATTTATGAAAATGAAATTGTACATATTTACACAAATGATCAAATATTCTGATAAAGGAAATAACTTATGGTAATGAATATAAATAAACAATATAATCCCACGAGGAATCTTTGAAGTTCAGAGGCTGTGGGCATGGAACTCATATTTCCAGGTTAGTGAAACAAAAATTACATGGTCAGGGTCACACAAGTTGACGTTTTAAATCAAATATGAACCAGTGTTTTAAAGAAGAATTATGTACTGAATTTTTCTCAACTACTTTACAACAAATTTAACAACTATACTTTTCTATGGACCTCCTGAACAGCACCTTGAATATTAATTGATGAATGTCATTTTTGTACTTGAGTGTCATTGAAATAAAGATTGGTTTTATAGTTGTTAGAGCAGTTTCGTTACCCATTTTACTACTATAAATATAAGATCGTTATCATGAAGAAATAGAATATTTCATAAATAATCTTGTTTCCCTTATAAGTAAGCCTACTTGTGCCTCGTAATTATCATATGAAGATCAAACTGCATCTTGAGTGACTAACTATAACAATCACCTTTTCTCCAATCTATAATAAATGAATATCAGTTGTCAGAAGTCTTTTAACAATGCAGTGTCTGAATGCAAATAGCAAGGTTTATTTATACAAGTAAGTTTTATATCGGACTGCAAATCTTTAGGTAATATCTTTAAAACTGTCTTCTATATCATATACATAAGAACATGAAGGGTGAATGTTGAATAGATATCTTTTGGATGATTTTGTTACTTATTTACAGGTATGAGTGCACGACTTGCTCCAAACGTTACCCTATACAACATGCAACAGTTATGTGTGAAGAGAACATTGCACAAAAACGTTTCAAAATACCACAGATTTTTCAGCAATAAAAAGACAACGTACCTCAGCTCCCATCCTTTAGATTTGCAAAACCTATTCCTACACGCCCAGAAATACGAGACCAGGATCACATCAACACCAGAAGGCAGAACCATCACTATATCACAGACCAGGAACATCACAAGAATTGATAGAAATTTAAAGAGGCAGTCCATTAACTTAAGATTCCAAACAAATCATATTTGAAACAGATAATCTTGAGGAAATGTGTACTGAAAATAGAGGTACGAACTTTCTTACTTTGATATGATGCTAAGTCTTACTTTTCAATTTTGGGAACATTGGGAGGCATAATTTGATTAATAATATGAATAATTTTTTAATGCCTCGTCTTCAATCATGTAGGTACGTCTGAGATGAAGGGAAGGAAAAGGTGGTCTTCAGAAGCATCTGAGAAGTTGATATTATTATTTACAGAACAGTTTAAGCAATTAGGAGGCAAAGCAGTGCAGAGATAAAAAAGGCATAAGATAATTAGCATTATGAAAACATTAGTAAGAGTCTCT
>NC_091586.1:22037860-22040360 GCF_042767895.1 Penaeus vannamei
CTCTCGGGAGAATACACCTGTACTGTTTCCTCCTTTGAAGACGAGAAGAAATACCTGCAGAAGCTTATTGTTTACAGTGAGTTGTGTTTTGGGGGGAAAGGCTGGGTCAGGAGCAACGCGAGATGTCATGGCGTCTGTTTTGGTGATTGTTCAGTTGGAATATGACCTTTAAAATCGTTATTTTCCACCGTTTTTTGAAAATTGAAGAGACCAAAATGATCGACCATATTCACGAAGCTTTTGTGATGTCAGCAAAATAAACCCCATGTGGTTTCTATTTCCAAAAATAGAATCAGACGCTCTGACACCTCGAATTGCCACTGATCTAACCTTCCTCCGTGTTTTGGTGCGATCGGTTGTGCGACCCGGGTATGTTTTTTAATAATGGGTTGTGTTGAAGAGGTTTAGATTTTGTGTTTTGAGGATTTGTTGTTGTTTTACTGTTGTTTTCATTATTGGTTTATTCATAATTATTATATAGATGAGGTAGAATATACTTTATGTGTAAATTCAACATACACGAAACATAAGAGTAAATGAATAAATGAGAAACATATTAAGCTTATCAGAATAACACATAATCTATACATAAATCATACCCATCTTATGATAATACATTCCATCATCTCCAACCCCAACGAATGCCCAAAACTACGGATTTATATATAGACGAAAGAGAAGAGAATAAACGAATAAATAAAATAAATAAATCAAGCTTATATAACCCATACATAGATCCTACCCACCTTAAAATAACAGGAACCCAGCAGACCCAAAAGCCTCACACGTTCCCTCTCCGCCAGGCAAACCCTCCGAAGTGAACGTGTGGACGGAAAAGCGAGACGACGACACTGTGACTGTCCTTTGTGAGGTCGATGAGATTTATCCCGAACCTGAACTCACCCTCCACATCGTTGCTGATTCCGATAACAAGTGAGTTCCTTTATAGATGTGTCGGTTGTGTGTGAGTGCTGGGTGAAAAGTGTTGATTTTGAGTGTCTTTTAGAGTGTTGTGTGTGAGTGCTGGGTGAAAAGTGTTGATTTTGAGTGTCTTTTAGAGTGTTGTGTGTGAGTGCTGGGTGAAGTGTTGATTTTGAGTGTCTTTAAGAGTGTTTTGTGTGTCTTTAAGTGTTTTGTGTGAGTGCTGGGTGAAAAGTGTTGATTTTGAGTGTTTTTATGAGTGTGGTGTGTGTGCTGGGTGAAAAGTGTTAATTTTAAGTTTCTTTAAGAGTGTTGTGTGAAAAGTGTTGATTTTGAGTGTCTTTAAGTCTTTCAGAGTGTTGTGTGTGAGTGCTGGGAGAAAAGTGTTGATTTTGAGTGTCTTTAAGAGTGTTGGTGGGGTGGGGGTGAGGGTTAAGGAGTGTTTTGTAGAATTATGAATCAGGAATTAAAAGTATTGATTGTATGCCAGTGCTTCGTTAGAAATATTGGGTGTTGATGGGTGTCGTGGAATTGTGAATTATGAATTAACATTATTGCTTGTATGTCAATGTTTTGTTAAGAATATTGGGGTGTTGATGGGTGTTTTGTAAATTAAGAAATCATGAATTGAATTATGAATTAAAATTATTGATTGTAAGTGAATGTTTCGTTGAAAGTATTGATGGTAAATTAATGTTTGTGGTTTTAGAGTTTTCCCTTAAAATTATTGGTTGCAAATGTGTTTTTTATCTTTTTTCTTGGGGCAATAGTGTATTTTCATGAACTTTTATTGTTTTGCAAGTACTTTCGATCCCTTAATGGTAGAAAGGTAGTTACAGATCACCCGAGTTCATTTGTGACAAATCTAGACCACTAATTTGAGGCCATTTCAAAAACATTAGGGAAAAATGAAAATCCTTTGAGCCAGAAGTATGATACAAGGGCCATACTCAGTCGCTCTTGCTCTTGGGGTCCTTTATATTAAGTCATTTGCCAATTTAGTTCACTGGGTCGATTTTGCTTCAATTTGGGGGGGGAGGGGGGTGGATTCCACTTGGGAATCTGAGAGTGTGTTTTAATTATGTGATTTTTTTTTTCTTTTTATATAGATACGTTTTAGGATTTTTTATTAAATGTATCTTAATGCTTGTCAATTTGCTGTAAGTTTGGTCAATAGAAAATGGATTTATTTCTCGTGAGAGCCCGACGAAGAGAGAAAGAGTTAAGGAAAATTCTTCCACCAAATATTATTTTGTCATATGACCTGTGACTTTTTTATCTGACGTATCCTTACAACCATATTGCGTTAAGGAGCATGTCCTCTTTTTTTCTAAACATCAGAATCTTATCCTCCCCCCCCCCTCTACCCCGAAGGACGATACTGGCCGGAGCGAAGGAAGTGAAGTCATGGTCACAGGGTTCGTACAGCGCCATGATCGAACTGGAAATCGAGGAGGACGACTTAGACGGACCTGTTGAGTTCGTATGCGAGGTCGCGATTCCTGACACCGACTTGGTCTTCCCTAACGCGACCAAGTATGAACCAAGTGAGTAAAATGAAGAAAATGAATACGATTAT
>NC_091586.1:22045360-22050360 GCF_042767895.1 Penaeus vannamei
AGCTTTGGAAAGAAAGAAACAAAGGAGAGAGAGAGAGTGTGTGTGTGAGTGAGTGAGAGACAAAGAGAGAGAGAGAAAGAATATGATAAACCTCCGACCGTTTTCGAGGCTGTGAAGAAGAATAAATACTTATAAATTATGAAAATAATCTGGATAAAGTTGCCTTAAAAAGAATTATGTATAAAATATAGCCCATAAACCCATGATATTTAAAACTGTAGATACGATACCTATGACAGAGATATCAAAAATAAAAAATGTTTAAGTTTGCCTTATAGAAATTCTAATTCTAATCGCTCTTCCATTGCATATTATTTTTCTTCTTTTTAATATAGAGAATGTATGTGAGGACAAACTATTATATACACTCGCGTGTGTTTGTGTGATATAGTCCGGTAGAGAAGACACATTGCTTTATCAGTGTTGGAGTGTTTTGTAATACAAACTGCAGTCAGTGTAAGAGCAACTATTTCTTATGAACTGTCGTATTTTCCAGTGATATGCAATATTTTGTCGACATGTAAGAAATACAAGGTGCTTTTGCCATATTTACTATTATATAACATATATAATCTTATATACATATATATATATATATATATATATGTATATATGTATATATATATATATATATATATATATATATATATATATATGTATATATATATGCATATATATACATATATATAAATATATATATATATATACATATATATATATATATATATATATATATATATATATATATATATATATATATACATATATGAACAATAATGTAAAAGAACGAATATTGTTTCAACTTTAGACGATTTCAAGAAAACGACAATATAATTGTTGATTTCCAATTACTGCATCGCTTCTTATGCTTTACTTTTCTAAGTCATCATTGATAATTATGGTTGTACAGATGTTGATTTATTTATTTTCAGTGTATTTTGTATGCATATGTGTGTGAACATGATTTATCTACTGAAATAAATCCAATAAAATCAGAAATATGAGAAAAAAACGATAAATTTGATTTATCGTCGTATGTGATTCTTCCCTTTTATTAAAGTTTCCCCTCTTACACAATGCGTGGATTATAGAGTGGAAATGTGTATATCACTAGTTTCTCAGTATATTTTTTGTACAGTCCTATATTTGTACTATGCTGAAGCAGAGAGATAAAGAGAGAGCATATGTATTATAAATGTGCGTATGTGCACATACATGCAAATGTAAGTACAGTATGTCATCCTTTAATTTTGCAATGCAAGGTTATGAGCAGATATTAACTCACCAAGTATACATGAGCCGCGATGTCTATTCTATTTTTAACACGTGTGTGTGTGCGTTTGTGTGTGAAACTAAAAATCTTGCTACGTGAAGGTATATCATAGCAATACAACTATTTTGAGTTCTGGAAGACAGACGGGGGAGCAAAAACGGTGTTATCTACATCTGATGGACTGATCAGCTGTAGCACTGACTTTGGCGAGTAAGAAAAAGAAAACTACTGGATAAGGAATTGCTTGCCAATGTAAAGTGTTGTGCAGAGGGCTTGATTCTTGGGAAATTAACTTGAATGTTGCTCATGTTCTGTGCCTAGGAAAAACAATGTGTTTGTGTTTTCTTCTTTTCATTTTCTCTCTCATTTCTTCTTTTCCTTCTGCTACTTCTACTTTCAGTTTTTCCTTTCTTTTTCGTAGTTTTGTTCTGTACTGAATCATACACTGAACCTTAATACACCTAGTCAATTAATGCACTAACTCTACTTTTTTTCAATATACGTCACAAATCAGCGTTTCAGTCTAAAGAAATATATACGGGATTTCTACAGAGTGTTTGGAAATCCTAAGAAAGAGTAATATACATAAGAGATACAATGGATAAATTAGCAAAGAATTTGGGGACAATGGTTCAACCGAAGAGCAAATGTCACTGTTTTATTACAACAAAAAATAAAGGTGAAAGTAAAAGAAATTAACAGATTTCGTTTGAATATTGAATGAAAGTTGGTTTCCATATCAGAGAATTAGAAATAAATCTACACTATGCTATGACATGCTACACAAAACATGATAAAGCATAATACCAGAATACGAATTACACGACATAAAAAATATACTATGCTATACAGTATAATTACTATACCATATTCAGAAACAGAATGTCATGTCACATCATGCCGTACATTAACCATATCAAAAAATATATACATCATGCTATACCACAATAAACAATCATACCATATTATACTACAATATACATCATATCATATCATACCACAAAATACAGCATACCCTATTCAGAAACAATAAAGCACATCATATTACACTATACATTGTATCAAATCTAAATATTATATACCATACTGTTCACAGGAATTTACAAGCACAGATCAGGAAGAAATAAAGAATAATTATGCCCGGCGAACTAGATATGATATAATGTAAAACAAATATATGAAGAAATCAAGATACAGTACAAATTCAATTGCAATACAAATGCAATATAAGACAAAATTAGATACTGACTAAGAAAATGATTTATCAGATAAATATGAAAAGAGGAGAGAATGACAGACTGTTCAGCATATTGCATCATGCAAGCTCCATGCTGTTCGACGCCGTGTGGGTGACCTTGCATGGATGACCTTGCGTGGGTGACCTTGCATGGGTGATTCCAAATATACACCCCACGCCACGCTCTCACACTCCGCCCATCACTTGTCAGAGATATAAAGCGACCCAGCTTGACCTCTGTCTCAGAGACACTCAGACAGACACTCTTCATACGGTCAGACGGTGACCTCCCCCCTATGTTACCGCCGCCCACGTCACCTCCTTCTTCAGGGTGGGCGGCTGCTTCTCCAGGGTGGGCGGCTGCGAGTACCAGTCTCGTATCGTGTTTATTTCTACTTGTGTGTGTAACTCTTAGCAATAAAGAGTTAAGTCGTAATGGTAGTATCTATCCTGCCCCATCAGTGTTAATATAGAAGGTTAATACCCTTTTTGAGAAAAGAGAGAGAGAGGAAAAGAGACAGAGACAGACGGATATACAAAGAGAAAGAGGAAAAGACAGATAGATAAGAGAGAAACACACACACACAGGGAGAGGGAGAGAGGAAAAGAGACTGACAGATAGACAAAAAAAGGAAAAGACAGAGAGAGGGGAGACTGACAGTCAGAGACAGAAAAGACAGACAAAGAAACAGACATCATCGAAAGAAAGGGAGAAAGAGAAATTTTTAAGCAAACAAACAGGCAGACAGATAGACTGAAAAGACATAGGCAAACAGACAAACAAATAGACAGATAGATAAACAGACCGACTCGAAGAAAGAGGAGAGACAAACTTTTAAGCAAGCATCCTTTAGATTCTAAAGATAATTATCAACCGCACAAACAAACAGACAGATGCACAGACAGATGGGAGCGAGAGTTGAGAGAGAGAGAGAGAGAGAGAGAGAGAGAGAGAGAGAGAGAGAGAGAGAGAGAGAGAGAGAGAGAGAGAGAGAGAGAGAGAGAGAGAGAGAGAGGAAGGGAGGGAGAGAGGGATAGAGACAGGCAGACAGACAGACAGAGACAGACAGACAACCAGACAGACAGACAGACGGACGGACAGACAAACAGACAGAGACTTTTAAGCATACTCTAGATTCCAAGGATATGTCCCGCCCGCACAAGCACATCCAGAACACTCACTCGCGCAGGTTAACCGAGATCTTTTTTCCCCTCCCGTTGCCATGACAACAAATGGATTATCTTGATGGCGGGACAATCTTGCCTTGAAGTTTTATCTACGTCATTACAAATACAAAAGTCTTTCTATGAGATTCGTTTATGTAAATGAGGTATACTAGAATTTGCTTTATAGGCAAGGCGGGAAACGATCAGTGTACAATACAATAAATTTTCTTATTTTTGTGTCTGTATTCTAATTCCTTACAATTTTTTACGATTAAAATTACCACATATATACATCATATCTTCCACATAACGATGATAAGGATAACACTTTACACGAACAACTTGCACAAGAAACAATAAATCCTCATGGAGAAATAAACAGCTTAAAATCCTGACCTACAGTAAGGCACAATAACACATGGTATCTTCGCGCCGTGACGAACTGGCAACTGTATCATCCCAATGTACATTACGGGGTCGTTTGGTCTCGTTCAGATCAGTGGCTTTACTGCTCGAGGTGTGAAAGCATTGCTTTACGTGTGATATTGTAATTATTTTCTTATTATTCGTTGTATTATTTATGGGTTGTGATGTGATGGTGGTTGTAGGAGTTGAAGTTTATTGATGGATTGTTTGAGGAGTTTTTTAGTGAGTGGGAAGAATGTAGGATAGAAGGCGGGGGTGATAGAATGGTGGGCGTGTTTATTATTCTTGGTGGGAAATATATTGATTGATTTTCTTTTATGGATGATGAAATTGTAATTGGCGATGTAAATCATTTACTGTCGTTTATCGACAGTTGTTATAACTACTTGTAAATTTACTTTAATTTTGGTTAAGTTTTCACGTACTGCCCAGTTCATTTTCAAATATGATTTTTCACAATCTAGACATAAGACAAGTACATACGTGCATATTTAACTAACAGTACGTCATCCTTTAATTTTGCAATGCAGAGTTATGAGCAGAAATGAGCTCACCAAGTATACCTTTGAGCCGCGATGTCTATTCTATTTTTAACTCTTGTTTTGATAACCTTAAAAGGCACCTCGCTGGAGTGTGCAGTCGGGGTATGATATAAAGATGGATCTAAATTTGTCGTTGAGAATTTCGACATACTACTTAATAATGCATGAAATTAATACTTTTATTGTCATATAAAATACCATGGTTTGAAAAGGACTTAAACCCTACTGGAAATTTATGCGTGCGCAATCACCTGATCTGCGCTTTATAAACAGCGCGAAAGTCCTTGACAGAAAATAACCGCGCTGAATGTAAATTACAGTAAATAGTGAATTGTTAATTACACTACTCAATGTT
>NC_091586.1:22055360-22060360 GCF_042767895.1 Penaeus vannamei
TTATTATTATTATTATTATTATTGTTATTATTATTATTATTATTATTATTATTGCCCTTATATTCAACTCCTTTTTCAACAGTATTGTCATTATATATAGCTGATGTCTACCATATTTATTATTATGATTACCATTATATTCAACACATTTTCACCATTATTATTACGATCAATATGATTGTCATTGTCATAATTACCATCACAATCAACCTATTATTATCATGATCATCATTATCATCATCATTTTCAACCTAATAAGTACACGGAGTCCCCCCCCCCCTATGATTACCATTATCATCATCATTTTCAACCTAATAAGTACACGGTGCCCCCCCCCCCCATGATCATCATTATCATCATCATTTTCAACCGAATAAGTACACGGAGTCCCCCCCCCCCCCTATCCATGATCATCATTATCATCATTATTTTCAACCTAATAAGTATACGGAGCCCCCCCCCCCCCCATGATCCCCATTATCATCATCATTTTCAACCTAATAAATTCAAGGGAGCCCCCCCCCCTTCCCCCACTCCAACACAGCGAGCTACCACAATACCACAATCTGTCACAATCATTTACATCCTCCCGCCCCCATACCGTAGGATGAGTGAGGTTGTGTTGGAAACCATACATCCTCACACCTTCCCTTAACTTCATACAACCCTCATACCGTCATAGGATTTCATAACTGTCCCCTCAGAGCCTGCAGCCACAACCCCATATTCAAGATCTTGTTTTTCACAAGTTTGTTGTTAATTTAAAAACTGCATCTTGTAATCCCATATTTTTTTAAACGATATTATTGCGTCTTTCTCACAACTCCAACGCTTTTCTCAGCGATTCCAACAACCTTAGTAGTGTTCTCTCGGATCCACGACTCACAACTATCTCCTCACATTTATCCATATTATTCATCCTTCCGAACTCACGAAATCTACAACCCGTCATCTCATTTCTTCTTCTAACCTCATTTTTACCCCATGATTTAGTCTACAACCCCACTCATCTTTCCCTCAAACCCCACCCAACAATTTCAAAACCTCTTCAAATCCTTACAAACGCACCATTTTTCTACAACCTCCACCCACCCACCCCATCCTACCACAACCCCAGTCCCACGACAGCCACACCCATCCATCCTTAATCCTTCATAAATCCATCTACCCCCACCCACAACCCACAACCCATCCACCTAAAACCCCCAACCCCCCAACCCGTCCACCCCCACTCACAACCCCCCAACCCATCCACCCCCACCCACAACCCCCAACCCATCCACCTAAAACCCACAACCCCCGACCCATCCACCCCCACTCACAAACACCCCCAACCCACACAACCCCCCACAACCCACACAACCCCGCACAACCCATCCACCCCCACCCACAACCCCCCAACCCATCCACCCCCACCCACAACCCATCCACCTAAAACCCACAACCCAGGACCCATCCACCCCCACTCACAAACACCCCCAACCCACACAACCCCCCACAACCCATCCACCCCCACCCACAACCCCCCAACCCATCCACCCCCACCCACAACCCATCCACCTAAAACCCACAACCCCCGACCCATCCACCCCCACTCACAAACACCCCCAACCCACACAACCCATTCACCCCCACCCACAACCCCCCAACCCATCCACCACAACCCCCAACCTATCCACCACATCCCCCAACCACCCCAACCCATCCACCCCACCCACAACCCATCCACCCCCACCCACAACCCCCCACAACCCTGCACAACCCCCCCAAAAAAAAACACAACCAAACCACCCCCACCCACAACCCCCTCAACTCCGCATAACCCATCCACCCCCACCCAATAACCCCAAAACCCCCCACAACCAACCCACCCCCACCCACAACCCCCAACAACTTATTCACAACCCACCCACAACCCACTCACAACCTCACAACCTCCCTCTCAACCCCCTCAGACTCGACGTCCTCGTCCTGAACGCTGGCATCGGAGGACTCGACGAGAGGAGACTGACTTCGGAAGGGCTCGAGATGACGATGGCGACCAACCACTTCGGACACTTCCTTCTCGGCAACTTGCTCTTGGGTAAGTAAGGGGGGGTGTTTGGGGGTCCTTTTTTTAGGGGGGGTTATATTTTTTAGGAGTGGGGGAGGATTTTTTTTTTGGGGGGGGGAGTAGGTAGGATTTTTTTTTTTTTTTTTTTTTTTTTAGGGTGAGGGTGTTTTAGGGATTCTTTAGTTTAGGTTCTTTTGTAGGATGAGGGTAAGGGGGGATTTTTTTTTAAGGGCGTGGGTAAGAGTGAGGATTTATTTTGTTGTTTGTGTGCTCCTGGATAAGTAGGAGTTTTAAGATCCTTTTTAATCCTTTGTAGGATGAGGATTAGGAAGGTTCTTTGTAAGCAAGTAGGATTTTTTGGGGGGTGGGGAGAGGGGGTGTTAGAAGGAGGAAGAGGAAGGATAAGCGTGAGTACAGGACCTGAGTTGCGCTGCCTCATATATATGTGTGTGTGTGTGTATGTGTGTGTGTGTATAGGTGTGTGTGTGTGTGTGTATGTACATTTCATTATATGTATGTATGTGTGTGTGTGTGTGTGTGTATGTACATTTCATTATATGTATGTATGTGTGTGTGTGTGTGTGTGTATGTACATTTCATTATATGCATGTGTGTGTGTGTGTGTGTGTGTATGTACACTTCATTATATGTATGTGTGTGTGTGTGTGTGTGTCATTTGTAAACTTTTACGTATACGCATCTGTGTCTATATGTATATTTATGTTGTCTCTCTTTTCAGGGTTGCTGAAGAAGTGTTCTCCCAGCAGGATAGTGATCACTTCCTCGGACTCTCACGGTCACATCTCGGGTTTCGATCCCAAGGTCAATAATAATTTGGATGACGTCACGGTTATTTCATGGTTGATAAATTGATTAATCGACTGAATCATAGATAGATATATGCAGTGTATATGTATGTAGAAGAATAGATAAATAGTATAGATAGATAGATAGACTGAATTATAACTCCCCTCAAAAGAAAATTGATTAATTAAAAATATAAATACATATATTGATCGATCGATAGATAGACACAATTAGAACCTCTCGAAAGATATATAACAAGAATCTTCTCTTCACCCCCCTTAAATACATAGATATAAATAGATAGATAGATAGATAGATATAATCATAACCTCTCAAAAGATATATAACAGTCTTCTCCCTCCATAAAACGATATATACATAGATAGATGGACAGAATTACAACCTCCCAAAAGATGTATAACAGTCTTCTCCCTCTATAAAATTATATATAGATAGATAGATAGACAGAATTACAACCTCCCAAAAGATGTATAAGTCTTCTCCCACTATAAAATGATATATAGATAGATAGACAGAATTACAACCTCCCAAAAGATGTATAACAGTCTTCTCCCTCAATAAATCGATAGATAGATAGACAGAATTACAACCTCCCAAAAGATATATAACAGTCTTCTCCCTCTATAAATCTATATATAGATAGATAGATAGACAGAATTACAACCTCCCAAAAGATATATAACAGTCTTCTCCCTCTATAAATCGATATATAGATAGATAGATAGACAGAATTACAACCTCCCAAAAGATATATAACAGTCTTCTCCCTCTATAAATCGATATATAGATAGATAGATAGACAGAATTATAACCTTTCAAAAGATATATAACAGTCTTCTCCATCTATAAATCGATATATAGATAGATAGACAATTACAACCTCTCAAAAGATATATAACAGTCTTCTCCCTCTATAAATCGATATATATATAGATAGATAAACAGAATTATAACCTCCCAAAAGATATATAACAGTCTTCTCCCTCTATAAATCGATAGATAGATAGATAGATAGACAGAATTACAACCTCCCAAAAGATGTATAACAGTCTTCTCCCTCAATAAATCGATAGATAGATAGATAGATAGACAGAATTACAACCTCCCAAAAGATGTATAACAGTCTTCTCCCTCTATAAATCGATATATATATAGATAGATGGACAGAATTACAACCTCCCAATAGATGTATAACAGTCTTCTCCCTCTATAAAATTATATATAGATAGATAGACAGAATTATAACCTCCCAAAAGATATATAACAGTCTTCTCCCTCTATAAAACGATATATAGATAGATAGATAGACATAATTACAACCTCCCGAAAGATGTATAACAGTCTTCTCCCCCCCCCCCCCCAGAATTTGAACTTCGAAAAGGGCGAGTTCGGACCTTACCGCTCCTACTGTCAGTCAAAGCTCTGCAACGTGTTATACGCCCGTCACCTGTCACACCTGTTGGCTGACACAGGTAAGTGGGGCTTCGATATTGAATGAATGAAGGTGGTGTTATTGTTTTCTTCTAATTTGTTTTTTTTTATGTCGGTTGTACTTGTGTTTATGTTGTGTGTTTTTGGTATAGTATTTTATTTTATGTATGTGATATCTTGTTCATTTTTTATTACACGATATGGCTATTATTTATATTATTGTAATTATATGAGGTGGAGTTAGTTATATATGAATATCACAAAATTATATTATCGCATCGCTGTATTATCACATTTGATCAGTTAGTCAACCATGATACAAATTATACGAAAAATAGATAAATACGTTCGTTAATAAACAAACACACATATGAAATAAATTATATTGATAGAGAAATGATGAATGAAACAGATAATTTAATTGGCAAATGAAACGAAACAAACAAACAACCAAATGCATGGCTCCCAATTAAAAAACAAGATCTTTAATCTTACGCTTTTCAAAATCCATCGATGTTTTCCTTAATCCCTCTATCTCATTTCCCTTTTTTTCTATTCTCTACGATTCATATCTATATCATTTCATATACATAGGAATCCATCTCTAATTTTCCCAAGATCCGTTCATAATTTTTACCCAAAATCTTTCTATATATCTCTTTCCACACGTCCCTCAGATCTCTTGTCC
>NC_091586.1:22070360-22072860 GCF_042767895.1 Penaeus vannamei
CAGAACACACGGATTAATCGGTAGATAATTCATGACTATAACTTAGCTCCAAAAATGTGCATTGATAATCGGAAACAAGGAAAAAAATGACAGATTGAACACGAAAAACGGATGCACAGTGGATGATTGAATACGACGAAACGAACACATCCTTGGATAAACAACTATAAGAAATACTAAACACAGCGAGACGAACACTAAAGATAAGCGAATAACGAAAATTAAGACAAATACGAAAAATAAATCTATGGATAATCATATACGGAAAAATGTCAGACTGAACAGAACGTGACATGAAAACAATAAAAGAAATACCGGAGAGGACACAACGAAACGGAAAAAATGGGCAACGAAACATTTAAAAAAAACAGACAATAAACACAACGAAACAAAAGACATCACAAGAATCAAGTAATAATAAAAAACAAAAAAAAACAGACAACGCAACGAAACAGGAAAATATCCTTTTACAACCAACCTATCAAAAAGCAAAGAAAGAAAACAGACTGAACACAACGAAACAGGAAAATATCCTTCTACAACCAACCAATAAAAAATTAAATAAATAAAGAAAACAGACTGAACGCAATGGAACAGGAAAATATCATTCGAAAACCAACCGATCAATAAAAAAAACAATAAATAAAGAAACCAGACTGAACATAACGAATCACGAAAACATCCGCACAACAATCCAAAAACCCAAAATCCACCCACGCTGATCTTGGTGAACGCCAGGAGGGACAACGGCGCCGAAGTGAGACGGAGAACGAGACGGCACTTCTGGGTGTCGAACGGAAACAGGCGCAGGTTCATATGACACGAGAACGTCAGAGGCTTCCGTTCTTGGAGTACGAGGGGGTTCTCGTCGCCGCTGTAGAGTCGGTCTGTGAGTTCGAATCGGTCTTTTAGGAAAGAGGTCATGGGTGGTCACTGGGCTGGATACCATGACGTTGGTAAAGGAATAAATCGAAATTTAATTACCATGGCGTTGGAAAAAGGAAATGAATAAATCGAAACAATTTAAAAAATAGTGTATTTGTCTATGTAAATGTAGAAAGGTATGGGTGAAAATGAATGTCTTCACAATATAAGAAATGTATTTGACCGGTTCGAATATATCGAATGTATGACGAAGATATATTCGAAACCGGTCAAATACATCTCTTGTATTGTGAAGACATTCATTCTGATTCATACCTTTCTACTATACGTGAATGTTTGTTTTCGTGTTTCTCCTGTTGGGGAGTGATGAGGTAATGGAGGTTGTAAAGAATGTGGGAGTTGTGTACGATTTGAGAGTGTTAGAGAGAGAATGTGTGTTGGATAGCAAATAGGAATTTTTGAGATTCTCCATGACATTTAAAACAGCAAAAGAGACAAAGAGAAGAAATACCAGGAAGGAACCGCTCCTTGTTGTCTTCCAAGGGCGACCCGACCTTCCTGACGAGCAGATGGGAGTTGTCGCCGAAGGAACCCGAGAGGTCTGCATTTTCGAAGATGTAGGACGGTATCCAAGTCGAAGATTTTGGCTGCACCCCGTTGATATCCTCCAGGTCCTGTAGGTTCTCGAAGGAGAGGCGCGAATCGTACCACGACATCTTCAGGGTGAGTCCCAGAGCAACGAAGCTGCGGAGGGCCTCGATCTCGCTGATGCTGGAGATGCTGACGGAGACCTGAATCCCGAGGGCGTCGGAGGCGTGGAGCGAAGGAGGCGGAAGGGAGGCCAAGTAGCCCTTAGGGCGCGAGACCTTGGAGCACTTTTCCTCATCCGACGCGTCCTCGCAGTCGACGCGCAGGTCGCACCGACTCTCGATCGGAATGCAGGAGCCGTCGGCGCAGGTGAAGTCGCCCTCGGAGCACGCCGTCAGAGTCAAAATGATTTGTCGGGGGCCCCACAGCTTGGTTCCGAACGGGTAAGGCTCGTGCGACGAGCCCACCGTCACGTTCCTCCACACATCGCGCAGCTGCCAGAGGGCCCCGCCCTTGGGGTCCCCGCGTTTGATGGTGTATTTATCCAGACCTCTGAGGTACAGCGAATCATCCGGGTCCTCTTGGTCCAGGACGAATTCCATCGACGCCCAGTCATCCCCGTCCCGCAGTCCCCGGATGGAGAAGAGCGGAGGCCCGTCCCTCTCCTCGCACGCCACGCAGAAGCGGTCCTCGCAGCTGACGTCGTTCCACCCGAAGACCGGGCCCTCGATAAGGGCGGCGCACATCTGACTCCGGACGAAGGGCAGGACGAAGTGCGTGTAGTTGAGGACCCAACCCGCTGCGTCGGTGAAGACGTCCCTCTGGTTCGGCGACTTCCGGGCACCGAGCCAGAGGAAGGAGTGCGCCGACGCGGAGAGCCTGCACTGCGGCACGAATCTCTCGGCTTGCCCGTAGAGCCGCTCTTCCTCTCGGAGGCTCCGGGGAAGAGCCATGGTTAGCCCGGCCTTTGAACAAAGTTTGGTGGATTCGCGATAAGTCAGGGATTCGGGGAAGATGTAGAAGGATT
>NC_091586.1:22077860-22090360 GCF_042767895.1 Penaeus vannamei
AGGGATAGAGAGAGAAAGAGGGAGAGAGAGAGAGAGAGGGATGGAGGGATAGAAGAGAGAGAGAGAGAGAGAGAGAGAGAGAGAGAGAGAGAGAGAGAGAGAGAGAGAGAGAGAGAGAGAGAGAGAGAGAGAGAGGGAGGAGAGAGGGAGGGAGGGAGAGAGGAGGAGAGAGAAAGAAAGAAAGTAAGAGAGAGAGAGAGAGAGGGGGAGAGGGAGGGAGAGAGAGAGAGAGAGTGACAGAGAGAGAGAGAGATTGGGAGGGAGGGATAAAGAGAGAGAGAGGAAGAGAGAGAGAGAGAGAGAGAGAGAGAGAGAGAGAGAGAGAGAGAGAGAGAGAGGGGGGGAGGGACAGAGAGAGAGAGAGTGTGACAGAGAGAGAGAGAGATTGGGAGAGAGAGAGAGAGAGAGAGAGAGAGAGAGAGAGAGAGAGAGAGAGAGAGAGAGAGAGAGAGAGAGAGAGAGAGAGAGAGAGAGAGAGAGAGAGAGAGAGAGAGAGAGAGAGAGAGAGAGAGAGAGAGAGAGAGAGAGAGAGGAGAGGGAGAGAGAGAGAGAGAGAGGGAGAGAGAGGAGGGAGAGAGAGAGAGAGGAGAGAGGAGAGAGGAGGGTGAGGGTGAGAGAGGGTGAGGGAGGAGAGAGAGAGAGAGAGAGAGAGAGAGAGAGAGAGAGAGAGAGAGAGAGAGAGAGAGAGAGAGAGAGAGAGAGAGAGAGAGAGAGAGAGAGAGAGAGAGAGAGAGAGAGAGAGAGAGAGAGAGAGAGAGAGAGAGAGAGAGAGAGAGAGAGAGAGAGAGAGAGAGAGAGAGAGGGGGAAATTTGTGCTAACACACACACACACACACACACACACACACACACAACACACACACACACACACACACACACACACACACACACACACACACACACACACACACACACACACACACACACACACACACACACACACACACACACACACACACACACACACACACACACACACACACACACACACACACACACAAGCACACACGCACACACACACACACACACACACACACACACACACACACACACACACACACACACACACACACACACACACACACACACACATACACACATACACGTGCATTTTGATTGTGTGTGTGTGTGTGTGTGTGTGTGTGTGTGTGTGTGTGTGTGTGTGTGTGTGTGTGTGTGTGTGTGTGTGTACGTGTACGTGTACGTGTACGTGTACGTGTACGTGTGCGTGTGCGTGTGTGTGTACGTGTACGTGTACGTGTACGTGTACGTGTACGTGTGCGTGTGCGTGTGCGTGTGCGTGTACGTGTGCGTGTGCATGTGCGTGTGCGTGTGTGTGTGTGTATGTGTAAAAGAAGTGTTTTGGTGTTTATATACGTATGGCGCAATCTTCTTTATTCATTTTAATAATCCAAAATTAGAATATTTTATTATTATTTTTACATATAAACTTATAATGTATGTAACACTGTAATATCAAATAGTTTACCAAATACCTTAGGGTTAAATATTGAATCAAAATTTCTCTACTCTCCAACCCGGACATAAGACCGTAGTTTGTTTTGATTACATGTAAAGTAAATTCGTCGTGTTGGTTGTCTCGAAAATATGCCTCTTCCGCCTGCTCTTGCTGCTAAATTAGCTAAAAGGGGAATTATAAAAGAACCAGGTAAGCCACATATATTTAATATAATGGAAGAGTAAAACATCAAGAGAAAAACAAACCTTGAAACGATACCGTCTCCAAACCTTCCAAACTACTTGCATACCACACTCAAGTTATATATCTCCGCTAATATCCTTTCCCATTTTTCTTCCGTATTTACAAAGTTAGCATATAGTATCCCTTTGTCTTCCACAGAACCTGAACCGGCTGCACCCACTGAGGAAGAAATTATCGCCGAAGATTACGATGACACGCCTCAGCAGACCGCCATTGCATACACGCCAGTCGAATCGCATTCCATTGATCCTTATATGGTACGATGAATCCACTAGCTGTTGGTTTTCCTAGGAAGTAATAAGTCAATTTACAATGTTAATGTCGTAGTTTTTCCATAAATTCTTATAGGTAATTGTTAAGAAAGGTATTCTATATGGTGGTGGTCAAATGGTCATGTATCATGCTGACAGAGACTAATAAATTTCCCTAGTTTATATTTAGCAAGAAGATGGGAAGGAATCTTTGGGAATTCTTTACAGTATAGACACATTAGCCAAAGACTTAGTCCCAAACTCCATATCAAAAAATTTATTAATTAATCTGTTGCCATGACTGGGCACTGACAGGCACTGGTTTTAATGGGGGGTTGTGCCCTCAACATGCCCCAGGAAACATTGTCTCGACCTCGTATGCACAGCAAGATAGAGCTGAAATTGGGAGCAATAAGTGGACTTTGGCTGAGAGCGGCACTTTCCATGATCATTTAGTAAATTTACAGTGGATAATAATCAGAATTACAGTAAAAAGTATATGTAATGATTTCCTTGACATAAACTAAGGCACTTTTCATCTATGATGTAAGGTGCGCACACCGAAAATGACAGAAGAGAGAAGATCGACCCATCATTTTCTAAGGCCCTCACCATGTTTTCATCACGAATGTAAACGTTCTATGACCCCTTAACTCATTCCAGCATTCCTTTTATTTTTTGATAAACTTTTTTTTAGGTGTTTTGATAGTTTTACACTACTCTTTTTAAAAACCTAATGTGCATTTGTGATTGCCTTTCCTTGACAAAACACCATGCCGTAAAGATGAATTGGGATCTTTATCTGAAAATGAATGGACTATATGGTTCACTACCTCTATATAGTGATTTGTTTGCCTATAAAGTTATTTTTGTTGGTTATATTAATATTTCCGTTATTAACATACTGAAATGAGGTAAGGTAAAGGAACGAAATTTAAAGTGACCAACTGGTAGATATAAATACTAGCAGTATATGAATGATATATTTCCATTAACCGATTTTCCTTTTCTTTGTTTTACCTCTTGTTCCTTTTCCAGGGTTATATAGGGTGCCCAAATAAGTGGAATGTTTACCATGAATGTACCCCAATGTGCAGAGAACATTGGAAAGAAGGGAAGCAAATCAATTCAGAATATGACCGTCGCAGGCTAAAGATGCTGATAAAATATCCTTTGCCGAGTCACTGGAAGGAGGTTCTGGATCAGGGCTTGTAAGGAGATACTATTTGTATATTTAATTATTTATGTATGTGTGTGTTTTGTGTGTATGTGTGTGTTTATTGTCACTGGTTTGGTTGTTATATTAGCAAATGACATAGTTTGTTAGTATTTGGATCTGATTTTGTTATCTTATATTTTCAGATGGCATTTGGTAGAAAAAGTGAAAGAATTTTTAAGCATATACACATACTGTATGTAGATAGATACATGGGGATATGTATGTGTAGATTTTTTTCTCAAAATATTTTATAAAGCTAACCATTTCCTGAACAGAGGCCGCTACTACTATTGGAATACAGAAACCGATCGAGTCTCCTGGTTGCCACCAGGTCACCCTCGCTGCCAAGTATCACGATCTGCAGCCACACTCCGCAAAGAGATGGCGGCAGAGATGAAGAAGAACCGCCAAGGTATTACAGAGGAAGATGTAGAGATGACCCCTATGGATGAGGATGAGGATAAGGATATGGACGATGGCAAGAGTGACAGATCGGACGTAAGTCTTACAGAATTGTTTTCAAGACAAGGCAGACTTTTAGATCTTTTTCTTTTTTTTCTTTATATATATATATACTGATAGTGAAGAAACCTCCCTATTTCCTATCTCTAAATTCATGATCAATTCCTAATGAAGGCTTCAGATGATGAGCTAAGCCAAAGAGAAAAGAGAGATTCAGAGCGGCAGGATCGAAGGAGAGACAGAGACAGGGACCGAGAGCGTGGGCGCGACAGGAGGGGGCGGAAGAGAGCCCACGCTGAGGAATTGGATCCCATGGATCCTGCATCCTATGGAGAATGTGGAAGGTGAGGAGATAAAGACTTTTCAGTATTCATGACTTTATTAATTATTTCTCATAAGAAAAGAATTGAACTAATTTTCTGCATTTTTTGTATGATATTTATGATGCTTGATGAAATGTAGGACTCAATTTTGATATTCAATATTTCATAAAAGGGAATGATGATATGAAAGATTATACTTACTCTTGCTTTTTCATGTAAATATATTCAGAAATGGCCATTCTACATTCCTTTATCCAAACAAATGGTGGCATATTCTCTCTTTTCATTTTCTTTTTTTTTTCTTTCTTTCTTTTTTTTTCTTTTCTTTTCTTTTCTTCTCTTTTTCTTTTTCTTTCAATGAAAAAATATGTCATTTTCATCAACAGGGGTACTTGGGCGTCAGGTTTGCCCCAGAGGAATGAAGCCCGTACAGGTGCAGATGTCACAGCCAGCGGACCTTTATTCCAGATGCGACCCTACCCCTCTCCTGGAGCCGTTCTTCGTGCCAATGCACAAGCTGCATCAATTGGACCCAAGAAATCTTAGAGTAGATTAAGGATTGTGTTTTGTGTGTATGTGTGTGTATTTTTGGTAAGTCGCATATTATGTAAAGTTTTGTTTCCTCATTTTCTTTCTTCTCTAGGGAGCAGTGCAGAAAAGAGAGACTGTCAAGTTTTATTCCATTTTTGAAGTAATTTGATGAAGTTTAGAGGAAAAGTTAATGCTTTTAAGTAGCTCATATATGAAATTGGAAAGTAAGGCTTTTCACTTAATTAGGTAGAAATCTTTTGAAGTACAGTACAATTCATTGTACTTGATAGTAATCTTCATTAGTGTATGAAGATATAACTTGAAATTGTATGTACAGATATATTTTCAACTACACATTCACATTTACAAAGTTGAAAGAATAGAAATGAAGTATATATATTAGTAACATTTAAAAATTATAAATGACAGGCTATGTGACATATATGTTCTTCGATATAACAATTTCTTGGTGTGACATTTCAATAGGAAAACAATAAAGTCATAATCCAGTGTTTATTGATTCCTTAACCCTAGACATAGACAAATTATGGACCCCTCCCCGCAATCCATTGCATGTTGTTGTGTGTGACATTTCAATAGGAAAACAATAAAGTCATAATCCAGTGTTTATTGATTCCTTCCCCTCAACTAATTTTGCATGGTCTTTCGTTTTCCTTTTCTTCTTCATCCCCTTCTGTCCACTTCATAAGGTGTGAGAGCCGTGCTGAAAGGATGAAAGGCTGGCTTTTTGTCAGCCATGAATAGCTTCCGGGAGCCATGGCCTCAATATTCCCTTGCCCCTTCATCAAATAACCTATCTGAATTTGATTTCATTGGTTTTCCGACACCCACCTCCCCTTTGACCACGACTCCAACCATTGATACTAATACCCTCTCCTCGATGTCTACTGACAACTCTATCCATTCCGAACCACCCACCTAGTCATTACTCAACATTCAGAAAGCAACCTTTCCTCTCCTAAAATTCTCCACTCCATATATTGTGCAGTCTTCTTCATTGTCTACCCCCTCCCTCCCTCATTACTACTCTTCATCCTTACATCCTCTTTCCCACAGTATTATCTCACTTCACACCACCCTATCTTCTTCCTGCCCTTATCCTTCTACTGCTTCCACCTCTGCAAACCTTTTCAGTAATCTCTTTGGCCCAGACAAGTGGGATCAATTCTTTGTGATTCCCCCCCACAGCCCCTTACTTTGACAATATCCTTCTCTTCCAACAATGTCTCCAAAAACAAGTATGCAAAGTTTCCTTTCACAGTCATTCTGATCATTCACGCTTTGTGACAGTTACATCCGAGTCCCAAGCTCATTCACTATCTACCTTGACAGGCCTCACTGGCAAACTTATTCCTCCTGAACTTCACTTCTTTCTTAATACTTGTACCGGAACTTTCCAAGATTAGCTTCCATAGACATGACCTCCCCCATGAAGTTTATATTGGTGGAGTGTCCTGCCCTGTCCAACCATATCAACCCCTTTCTTGTCAGTGTCAGAAATGTTGGTGTTTTGGCCACCCAGCCAAACACTCGCTCCACAGCCCGCTGCCCTCCTCTATCTGCCCAACCTAATCATGACCATTCAAATTGCGCTTGCTCAATCACATATGTGTCAGTTGTGGTAGCTCTCGTAATGTATTTTATAGGAGTTTCCCTGCCTATAAGCTTGAATGTGAGGTAGCAGTTCTCAGATTCAAACTAGGCGTTACTCTACACGATGCCAGACAGGAAGTATGGCAACAAGGTTTTTCTCACTCTACCTATTCCAAAATAGTCCCATCACTGTTCCCCTCTCATCTTCTCAAGATGTCTACATCTCTCCCAGTATCTCTCTCCTCTACCCTGAACCATCCTACTTTCACCCCCTCTCCCCTTGTCAAATTCCTTTTCCAGTCTAAATGCACTTCTCTGATGCTTACTCTTTCTCTTCATTTTACCTGTTGCACCAGACAACCTAAACATTCCACTCCATCTTCACACATCCTCTCCTACACCCTCCTTTTCCTCTGCTCCTCAAACATTTATCTCCTCTTCTCCTCACAGGAGAACCTTTGTTTCTCAGACCTCCCCACCCAACACCTTTCCAGAAACTATTAAAGACATCCAAAAATTCCTTGACATGGCCCAAGAAAATATTCTGCTCCCTTATCCACCCCCTAATCCCTCTATTTCTATTCTCTCCACATTCAAAGTATTTCCCGATATCCATCATCCATCCTCCTCTCCCTCAAGTTCCCCCTTACCCCACTTCCTCCTACTCTTTCCCAACATACTCCATTCTCCCCTCCATCTGCACCATTCCCTCTTCTTTCTGCATTATCTTTCTCTCTCCCAGCTGGATACTCATGTGCTCCATCTGCACCATTCCCTCTTCTTTCCACATTATCTTTACCTCTCCCAGCTAGATACTCATGTGAATCTCTTCTGGCGCAACAGTGTCCGTCCCCGGATCCCTCCCCTCTTGACACTTTTCTTGATACTTCACCACTTTCCCCAGTCCCACGGATTATTCTCCTTCTGCTTCTCCAACAGCTATCTCTATCCGTATTACCCATTGATTATGTCATAACAGCTCTTTTGCCTGTTCCGTAAACAATGTTCTTATAGCTTCCCCAGCTGCAGAAACACTCCATTTCATCCAGTCGCCCCATACCCTAAACCCTTTCCTTACTAATATCCGATTTATTTCATTTACACCCCCTCTTAACCCTTTTGCATATCATAATATCCTACAACACCTTGACATTTAACACATTATATCTTAAACCTTAACTCATTTTAACCCTTTTTGCCACGATACTTTACCATGGGGCTATATTACTTTTGATGTCTAGCATATTTGTTTCAAGAATTAACTATTTACCATACAAAGTACTAAATACTCTTAATTTCAATATTTTTAATCAAGCTAGTTTGTCATCCATTAATGGAAGGTTTCTTCACTGTAAATTCTAATTACATGTCTGGGTGCTAGGTCGGCCCATTAGAATCATGAGTAATATTGACTATATGGAGAAGAACGGGAATTTATGAGGTGCAGATTGACAGGGGCCATAAACTATATACCTTTGTATTCATTTTCTTCACAATGCATACTGGTTTTTCATATTAACCAAGTGCCACCAGGAAAATGTAGTGCTTAGCCACCAAGTAGTCAGTTTACCTCATGACCTCACCTAATTATACCTTTCCTTGTTTTCATTTTCCTACAAATCATATCAATATCATTGCTATTATTATTATAGACATTAAAATTATTTTAATGATACTGACTTTACCAACAGCAATATATTATATAAAATAAAATAATTTAAAAAATCACAGAAAAAGGTTTAACAGATCAGAGGAGGTACAAGTAACTGGCTCATTGGTGACTAATGTATTTAATTATTGAAGATTTTCTGCCACGTCAACATCTAAGGTCATTAGCTGCGTATACAAAATGTAGCAAAAGGCCAAGAGCTTTGGGGCGAAGCCCCCAGGGAAGGGAAGATCATACAGCATTATGAAATAATTGTGGTAAAAAGGTAAAAGGCACAGCAAGTGCTGTAGGTTAGTATGGTAGTGAAAATGGTAAAGAGAGCATTGTACAAAGGCCATTCAGGACTGAACCAAAGCCAGCCTTTCATCCTTTCAGCATGGCTCTCCCAATTTAAAAAGTGGACAGAAGAGGATGAAGGGAAGGAAAAACAAAGAAAGAAAGGCCATGCAAAATTAGTTGAGGCAAGGGCTGAGGTCCAAGGCAGGAGTGATCCCTTACATTGGATCTCCTAAGCCTCCCCCACGACAACAACAGGCATGAGATTATAAGGGCATTTGTGACTAAGTACTTGTGAAGTCACCTATGTGTAAAGACAATAAACTTAACCGCAGTGGATATGGCATGTACATATATGCCATCCCCTGCGGCACCTGGTTAATCATTTCAGTATGAACAGACTTCCCATGCTGGAATACAAACTGCTCATTTGGAAATAAATGCCTCTCGATGAAAATGAAAGAGAAAATTTGAAAATGCAATTTGTATAGATTAATGGAATGTTATTGTAGAATTTTATGCTGTTGGGCGGTAACAAGCCTATATTAATATAGTATTTGCTCAGATCCTATTCTTGCATATCTGTACATCACTTTTATCATATTTTATTTTTTTGTAATGTAGTTAAACAACCCACAGTATCACAATACCTTTTTATTCAGTAAATCCATTATTACATATGGTAATCTGTGATGAATGATTACAGAAAAGAAATATATATTGCTCATGAAACATTTTTGTCAAAGTTGTGTTGCACTCTTCCACACACACACCCAAAAATATGTAATGCTTAGTAAATGAATGCCTTTACCTTGGGGTCGTGTAAGAAGTCTGACTCTGTTCCAGATTGCAAAAGCATTTAATTAACCAGCAGTAAGATTTATCTAGACTTACTGATGAGTACACTGCCAGATTCTCATTTTTTCCCCAAGGTAATGTTTTTGGCTTTCACATATTATATGCCTAAAATCAAGATGTTAATGAGGAAAGCATATTTAAATAATCACTCAAATTGTTACAACACAGTGGAAACTTATATTTAATCATCCAATAACATTCAGCAAATTAAGAATCAGTAATGTATTTTTTTTTTCCTTTCTTTTTTAAACATGACACCAAACCTCATTAATAAACCCAAAAGCTAAAAATACAAGTATATAAAATTGAAGTTTACTTTTTCAAACTAAATACATGATATACTATCATTCATTTTCACACAAGTACAGACACTCAATACATCACATTTTTTAATACTATTCGATAAGATGATATCTTAATCTCTGTGATCTGTAACATCATTTTTGTACCTTTCTTAACATTCATAATTCTATAACTAGTCTGCACAAATTTTGTCTTCTAAAGCAATAGACATCAAGTTAATAACTCATAAAATATGATGGTTTAGCTAGGGAAGTTTCTTGTTCTCCATAAACTGTCTTTTCTAATTATGAGTAAACTCTGGCTTAAATTGAATAAACAAAATAATGAAATTCTGTAAGAAAATATCTTTGCTGAAACACTGGTACAAAAAATCACCTTTCTAAGAAAAGAAACAAAAAATTACCGAGTCATGCTTTATCTCCCCTGCATAGTTTTGTTTGTAGTTCTGTAAATACACAGTATATTAAGTAGAAAGGCCATTCCCACATAAAATGGTTTTAAGGCAAACAAGGGATACACAGAATATATACAAGCCTTAATAGGGAAAAATCTATTTTGTCTTGTTTCTGATGGACTTTCTCAAGTTTACAGAATATCATAACATCTGTTCTCCTACAATAATTAACTCAAAGTTTCCAGTTTCACTAAAATGCCAAAAGACCTAAATTCCGGGGCCGCCTGTAAACATGCAAGTTCTGGTTATGTGCAGGCAACCAGCACATATGTTTTCATGCCATATATATACCAACAGTTAATGTGTGTGGCTTTGATATAGACATGTATGAAATAAAAAAAGGCATCAATGCTTTTTTTCTTCTTTTTCCTTTCCTCTTTTTCAGAAAAGTATGACATACATGAAATTCACCAAAATTGTAAGTGGTTGACTTCATAATTTCCCATTATCAATGCTGTTTCCCAATGCCACCCCTACAAAAATGCTATTGGAACTAATGGCCTATTTTTTCATACATTTTGTTCCCAGTTTCTGACAATATCTAACTTCAAATTTACAGTCCACAATTATACAAATCCTACAGAACCTCAAAACACCCACAACATCCACTATCACGTAGGGACCTTAATATTAGTTTTCTACTTCACTCACAATTCACCTGACAAACATCAACAACAAATTTCTGAATACTCAAATTCTGAAAGTTCTTTTAAATTTCTTTCCTCATTTCCATAGCACGTGTTTCAACATATATGTAAAAGTTATGTGACCACTAAACCCTGTACCTCAATCTCCTCTGATACATGTAACCTGAAATAACCTTAGAATATACATGTTGCACCTTACTACAGAGTAAGGCTTGGGGCCAATGACATATTATTCACTGGATCATGATACAGTAAATTTCTTAAAATCAGCACTAGGAATGATAATTCTTATAATGATACTGACGACAATGATAATAGCAATGATAATACAAATAATAATAATAATAATGATAACAGTATTACTGAAAATACTTACAAAGATAATAAAGACAATTTAAAAATAATCATTTAAAAATATAAGTAAACTCATATCCATACACAATATACATTTAATGCATATCTGAAATCTTGTGTAAAACACCTACTTCCCTTTTTTTCAACAAACACTACCTCTAAATGCCAAACTTCATTGGAACATCCCCAGTCCCTCCCCAAACAAAATATATGAAAAAAAGAAAAACTTCTCCTTTGGAATATATGGCAGACTAGCATAAGGCACAAGGATTCCTAGTGTTAGGATAAATACTTAATACTACTGTGTGCATGGCTACCTACAAGAAATCTAAAACTTGGTTTATTTCTACTCTCATCTCCTCAAACATTTTACACAAACTATATGCATGTTCAAAATACATTATGGCTACTCTGGGCTTATCCCTTATTTTACTTACTGTCTTTTCAAAATGTCTGAAAATACTTTTAAAATCTTTGTCTTTCATAAATCAACCTAGAAAGACAGCACTGTAACGGCGCAAGACTTACTGTAAAATAATCACGCTTTACATGACATGAATCATGGAGACTTTTACCTGTTTACATAATGTATGTATTTGTAAACTAAAATGGAATGGACCTCTTTGACGGTAAAGCTAAAATTGACCTTACAAAAGAAAAGCAAATCTTTAGTAAGGAAACAGAAAACTAAAAATCTCCAGTTTATAAAACTTTTCCTTTTTTAAGTAAACTCTTACATTGCTGTAACTGGCAAAATAAATGACTGGGGGAACAGTGGAATTAAAAAAAAAAAGAAAGCAAAGGAAAATATCAAGTGAAATAAATAATTCCTTATTCAATAAGCACTGTTCCCTCAATGGACCCTCTAATTCACACAGATGAGGAAAGCTGGATGGTTGCAATGACTGGGGTCTGCGCCGATTTCTCTAAACGTCAGAAAGGGAACATCATTCTTAGCATGAAGAGGGAATGTTGAAGCTGTTGGCCAGTGAGGAACCACAGGAATGGCCCAACAGTCCACTGGAAGAGGGCAGAGGATCGCTTGTACCTCAGCCTAAAAAAAGAGAGAAAAAAAAGTTAATTGATTATGTCACAAAAAAAGTAATGATAATAGCATGTCCCTATTAGTTTTTTGGATGCTTACATTGTCCTATCCCGAGGCTTTAGAACTTAACTATGACTTCATAAAATTTTCACGTTGACTTTTAAGGAGTTGCAAATACTATGGATATACTTCTACCATAACTATGCAATATAATGAGATGTAAGCTAAAAATCTTCCATAAATGTTTAGTCTAAACAAAAAATATATATTTATAAGGGACACATTTACCAAGTATTGAACTTCCTCTAAATGAGTTAAATTTCAATTAAGTGTCAAACCTACTGTTGATCAGACAATTTACAAATATAATATATCTTATATCTTAAAGTATTAAACAAACACAATATAAAAATAGCTTACTTAAATGTGAGACGGCTTGATTTCGGAGTGTCTTCTTGTAGAGAGACAGAAAATCTAGGCTTAAGAAGGGACTCCGATTCTAAAATCAGCATTCTTTTTGGCTTATATTCAATCACACGCATAAGCATTACATATTCACCTGGAAAGAAGAAACATAATATCATCTTTGGTTCATCCTTATTACTAAATTCTGAAATGAAAGGCTCACATATTATCCTGAAATAATCCCTAAAATATTATATTTTTCTTTGTTCTTCATCAAATGTTCCATGTCTTAGCTGTTTTTAAAAATTCATAGAATCAAAAGTGCAGCCTATTCATTTAATAATTAAAGATGACATGTAATCCTTC
>NC_091586.1:22100360-22117860 GCF_042767895.1 Penaeus vannamei
TCTACATCTGTAGAATTTTGTATTGTCTGTAGTTTATTTTTGTATATTATCTCTTTATAAATTTTTGTTTATATATATTATGGTTATACCTTCTTTCCTATCAAACTTTTTTCCTGTGATTGTTGTTTAAGTAGAAACTACACACACTTCCAAAGTCTTAATCCCAATTTTTTTTCCTCTTATTTCTACATCTCTTTTTTTTCTGCCACTATGTGTAACAACTCATACACATCATTACCACATGTGTCATATATTCAACTCTAGCATTTTCTGAAGTCTGTCAAGCTGTTGCTGTATTTCTTCTAGTTTTCTGTACACTCGCAATTTTGCAATATTTATAGCCCCCTATTAATCATTGTGTTGATGACGTTCCTTGCTGGCTTTAGATTTGTCCTCCAGAGGTGAGTACAAACTGAAGTTGGACTGAACAAATGAATGTATTTTTACCGTTTATTTTTCCATTTTAATTAGGGCACAATTCCATTGGGACATACAGTGATGGGGTAGGAATAAATGAATGAATTTCTTTCTGGTTTCTGAAAGCAATATGGGTTTTAGTCTGCTTTTTAGAGGTTTTCAGAGATATACTTTTGTAGAAAAAGATCTTTTTGCACATGTTAAAAAGGCTTTGTACTTATTTGAATGATTTTCCCGGCCAAAAGGAAACAGCAAGGGAAGATGTCTTTAGTTGACAAGACAGTCATATGCATACACAAATACTGCATACATTTATATATTCATATTTTTTTTTTTATTATCATTGTTATTAAATATGTATTGCATTTTCATTTAGCACAATTTTTTTCATTTGCCTGATTGATTGTTTTATGAGTATTTTTGGAAATCACTATATTTATTTCAGTTCTGTATGTTTTATTTGATCCACATTTCAGTGCACTTTATAAGATTGTAATTAAAAAGATCAGAGCAGTCATTCATTACACATTGGCACTATATATTGTTATAAATAGTTTAATTCTAAGGCAGACACCGATTCAGTGTGAAGCAAATTGTAAATATGTATCTCCTGCTGCTCATTTCTCCTCAGAATCCAAGTTTTCATTTCATATTGAATGACAAAAATCTTATCTTTTCTCCATTCCAGCCAACGCCTGGTACAGTCTCGGTGCAGGAAAATTCCACAGTACGCAGGTTATAGTCGAACATCCAAATATGAAGATCAAAATTTTACCAGCACTCTCTGACAATTATATGTATCTGGTTAGTATTCCCATGCATTATGTAGTTGGAGAATTTAGGCACTTAGAACTGATATTTCTATTATTTTGATTTTACCTGAAATAAAAGAGAATTCAGTAAAAGATGATATACAAAAATAAATTCTTTTCTTTTATTGGTAATCTCATGGGAGCTTACATGAATGCTTTGAAACATACAGTGATCATGGATTTATCTATTACTGGTGAAGAACAGATTTCTGATTATTGGTGCAAATACAATCTTGCAGTTAATGGATGAAACCACAAAGGAAGCAGCCATTGTGGACCCAGTGGAGCCAAAGACAGTGTTGGCAGCGGTTGAGGAGGCAGGAGTCAATCTCACTACCATCCTGACAACCCATCATCACTGGTACGTCATCTGGATTTTGGTGGAGTACCTCAGTCATTTGGGGAAAATAAGTGGATATTTGGATATGTGTTTTTGGATAAGTGTTGATTTATTTTCTTCATTACTTAGGGTTGTTGTTTTGGGTTTTGTATAGATAGCCACGGAAGATTTGACAGTTCCCTTTGGCATCTAAGTTTGTTTGCATGTGTTTGATATGCTGATATGACCTTTTATTCTTTCCTTTTAGAGAAAAAGAAAATAGGTTTACCTTCCACAAGTAAGTAATAATGACAAGAAAATAAATGTGCTAGACATCAAAGGTCATATATCACTATTACCTTCTGCAAATTTATAAGCATTTTTTTCAGTTATTCATTACGGTATACGAATATATTTGATGTTTTGATTGTATTAGCTTCAGTTAAATTCCACACATCATCTTCATGAAATAATTGCGAATAATTTGTTTTATGAGAGTATTTATATCCATCAACATAACTGAACCCAGAATGTTTGGGATGTATAATGCTACATATCTGTTTAATAATTTTAATTATGTAGAGGTCATGGATATCAAGTCAATCCTCAGATTTTGTGTAACATACCTATATATTTGTTTTGAGTGTTGCTAAATATTTGTTTGGTAAAAAATGCAATACTTATTGATGAGATCTACTATTCTGACAATTGGGGAATTTGAATATTTGCATTTGAGTATTGTTCCAGACTCACATTGAACATCAAGTATTTAGCCTAATTTTGAGTATATTTTCACCCACGCTCAGGGATCATGCCGGCGGGAACAAAGCATTGGTCGAAACATTCGACAAACCCCTGAGAGTCCTTGGGGGTGACGACCGCATTGAAGCCCTTACGCAAAAGGTTTCCCATGGAGACAAGTTTACGGTGGGCAGTCTGAACATCGAGTGTCTGTTTACCCCATGTCATACGCAGGGTCACATCTGCTATAATGTCACTGTTGAAGATGCAAGTCAGAAGCCAGTTGTGTTTACAGGTAGGATTGATGTCTTTAGGGCTTTTGCATCCTTGGTCTCGTCTCTCTCTTCTGTTGTTTTTCTTCTTCTTTGTCTTCTACTTCTTCTTTTGTGTGTTTCCATTTTTTCTTTTCTTTTCCTTTTCTGTTTTCTTTCATTCTTTCTTTATTTTAGTATATATTTATTTATTTATTTTTCTTTCTTTCTTCATATCATCAGTAACCCCTCTTTCACATATTTTTCTGTACCTTGTTTTTTCCTATCACGTCCTCAATTCTTTTCCTCTTGTCGTCTCTTCTTACACTTACCACTTTTTTTATATATTTACCTTCCAGTCTTTTTCATTAATCCTAACTCCATCTGATGTGTGTTTCCTCATGTGAATGTATACTGTTTTGTTTGTAATGTACATTATATTTTCTTCTCTACTTCTTCCCTCAGTTACTTACCTGTTTTTGGTGCATACTTTTTGGCCATATATATTAATGAAAAAGCATTTATAGATTGTTTTTGGTTTCAGGTGACACTCTTTTCCTTGGTGGTTGTGGAAAATTCTTTGAAGGAAATGCCACAGAGATGTATAAAGCTCTGATTGAAATTCTTGGTTCCCTACCTGATCACACAGTTAGTATTTGACATGTTTGTGTCTGTCTTTATATCTCATTGATGTAAATGTTATGTATATATTTGTGTTATTTTGTAATGTTTAATTAAAACTTCATTCATTATAACACCTTAGTTATGTAGATGTGAGTTGATTTTTGCTTTTCATGCAAAGGGAATTTATTTGTGTCTATATTGTTATTTGTAGGGAAATATGAAAAGCTAGACAAATTGCCTTTTTATAAGAATATGCTAATGTTGCTACATTAATAATTTGCAGGAAGTATACTGTGGTCATGAATATGCCTTGCAAAATCTTGCCTTTGGGTCGCATGTTGAGCCTGACAACGATACTATCAAGCAGAAGATTGCTTGGGTGAAGGAACGCAGGGATAATGGACTGCCTTCAGTGCCTTCTACAATAGGTAATTAAGTATTTTTGACGGGTATTATTATTATTAATTTATTCATCTATCTTTTTTTTTTTTTTTTTCTTCTTTTCAATGCACATCTCTTCTTCTCCCTCTCTCCAAAAATATAACACACACACTGATATAGACAAATACACATACAGAATATATTGTTCTTGAAATCTAAAGATATGAATGAAATTTCTGAATAAAATTCCTGTTCATGACATTCACAGGTGAAGAGAAACAGCTCAACCCCTTCATGAGAGTGAATGAGAGCCCTGTCCAGAAACATGCAGGAACGAGCGAAGGAATAGAGACCATGGCAGCCGTCAGGAGAGAAAAGGACAACTGGAAAGCTCCCAAAAACTGAAAATTGCCTGAAATACATAAGGATGATGTCTTAATCCCAGTAGATCTTCATTTTCTATCGCTCTTTTTTTTACCCCAGATTTTATGATGTCCTTTTTTTGTAGGAAGGAAATGTCTGTTTTGCTTTGTTTTTGTAAGGTATTGTGCAGAAAAATACTTTAAATTACATTTTAGAATTATAAATAGATGCTGTAACTCCTAAGTAAAATTTCCACATCAAACCGATTCAGAGACCTACATATCAGCATGAATAATTATAAAGTCTTCTTCAATCTTCATAATATATTGCTCAAGAGAAAGAGTTGCAGTCAGATTGCTAAATGTACATACATATATACATAACAGACTCTGCTTACCTTCAGTATTGTAACAAGAAAAAAAAGTGTAGATAACAATAGATTCAGGATAATGAAAAAGTGACTGGCTTTGGATGCTACTCTGAGAACTGGCTTTTTATTTAACAAAAGATTGGTAGGACATTACTCATAATTACTCATAATGTTTTCAGGTTTTTTATGTGTATTATGAGAGCTTGAACTTTTTGTAATTCTGCCAGTATTCTAATAAAGTAAGGAATGATGCATAGATTGTTTTAATGTACTTCAGCCACCTGAACACATTAGTTCTTATCAACTTCTTGGATATTCTTTAAAGAAAAAGGATTTTCCGTAATAGGTATTAAGAAATGGCACTTCCCTCTCTCACTCTCACTTTTTCATCCTTCTCTTCTACTTGTGTCCCTTTCTTTCCCCCTCTACTTTTCCCTTTATCTCTCACTCCCAAATTTTAAAATTCACTTCTCCCCTCCCATTTTAAACCATGCGTCTGCCCCCTCCTCTTCCTCCTTACCTTCCCACATTATCTTTGCTCCCATATCCCTTTCTCTCACTCCCCTATCTCCTTTTCTCCGTGAGCCCCTACTCCTTTTCTCCTTATCCATCTCCTTTTCCTCTTTAAGTGCTCCTGTTTTCCCTTCCTTTCTCCTTCCCCTTCCCCATCTCCCTTTTCTCTTTGAACCCTCTACTCCTTCCTCTTTTCTTTAAGGGGGCTATCACTTAATAGGAAACCACACAGAGATGAAGTCTTCACGTCATGTGCAGTCAAGCCAGCTGCTGAAAATAGCATGTACATACATGCCATGACCACTGTGAGTTTAGTTTATGAATAGCCTTTACTTATAGATGGTTCCACAAGAACATAGTCAGCAACAGGCAATTACTAGTATTACTTATCTTAACAATTTATCCTTTTCCTTGATTTTTGGAAATATTTTCTTTTATCCTGTTTTGCTGTTAGTAATGTCAAAAATATTGTAGTAATTATAATATCTATAATAATAATAACAACAATTATATTGATAGCATTAATGAAATAAAAAACAAAATCAGGTGAAATCAGGTGAGGTCACTAATTGATTAATTGGTGGCTAACCATTTGTGGAGCCATCTATGTGTAGAGACATTTCACAAACTACTCCGACAGTGAATGCTACGTTTTCCTGCTAGCAGTGGGTTGTGCACTTGTTTGGCCCAGTCTGCACTTATTGAGAAAAAATAGTCCCTCAAGAATGAAGCAAGTAAAATTATATATACTGCCAATGCATATATGAAAATATAGGGTAGGTTATTTCCAGTAAAGGATTATAACATTTATATTGAGAAACAGAAAAAAAACGTGTATGTGAGTAAATGTGTATAGAATGATCTGAAGCATTAAGAACTATTGATGTTATTTGTTTAGTCTCAGTTAGGCAGAGATGGAGTCAGCACAGTAGCAGGTCACCAGAGAGGACTGGGTGAAAAAGTATGTCCTAGCATTTAATATAGAGACCAAATGAACATATTTAAACTTATTATTTGTCATGATAAATTTATTTTACAGAAAGATATAGTAAGTTTGGATATTTTGAATATTTCCTAATTTCTTTGCATATCTTAAAGAGCTTATATATTTTTTTTATCACATCATGCATCTTTTAATGTAAAGGTGAATATACTAATAAAAGATCATAATTTTTGGGGGAAGAGAAAAAATAGAAATATGGATACTAAAGAGTATATGTATAAAAACAACTATTCAACAGATATTATACAAACATTATATGCATTTCAGCTTGCTCTGAATATTTATCAAAGTATGATTATTTTAAATAAAAATTGGGCTATTAGTGTGACAATTCCTCATTAAAATGGCTTGAAAGGTTTTCAATCCACATTCATTCAAAACTGGTATTGCTTAAATAGTTTTGGTCAATCTAAGAAATTTACAAAACACAAAACTTAGAAAAGCATTTTCTTTACAAATGTTAACAGCTAATTGTAAATTCAACTTCCTTATCATTTGCATTTGTAGGACTGGTTAAAATCCATAGAGTATAAAATTAAGCAAAAGATGGTTTACATTAGGGCCTCCTAATTTAACTTTACCAAACTTCCATTTGCTTCTCGAGAGAAGTGAGGGCATGTCATGGGATTATCAGCAGAGACGAATGTTTCTGACCATAATTTTAATTTACTAGTTTTAGACAATCTGAATTATTTAGAATATGTTATCTAGGGTACAACCATATCATCAGATAATTTCTTATCTACAAAGCATGTGTATTTTATGAACTAGAAGTCCTTTTCATTTTTCCTATAGACAGTTGTATTCAGTAACCTCATTATAAAGGGATAGGGCTATTAAACCACAACCACCAGTGATGGTATATATGAACATGCCATGCTCTCAGTGAGTTTAGTTTATAATTTCATTTTCACGTAGATGGCTCCACAAGTGCTTATTCCCCAAGGATTCAATTACTAATCTGTCTCACCTGTTTATCCTTCTCTTTGTTTTTGGAAATATTGTTTTATTTTATATTGCTTTTATCATTATTAATAAGACTGTTATTTATAATTTCCTTAATAATAATAATCATTAATATTAATAGCATTAGAGAGAAAATATTTAAAAAAAAAACAAGGAAGTGGGAAATCCGTTGAGGTCATATACACAACTAATTGACTCATTGGCTGAATACTTGTGTGGCCATGTATGTGTAGATACATTTCACAAAATAAAATGCCGAGAACAACATATTTTTTGGAAGGATTGGGTTAACTAGGACATTATTAGCAATAGATTGTCCCACAGGCTAATAATTCATGGATACTTTTTGAAATAATAGGTTTTGATAATTGTTAATGCCACACTACATTTAATTGATTTTTCCTTTCAAAATTCCTTTGAGAAAGACAATTTCCATCATATATTGAAAGAGATTTTTAGTCTACAGAATTAGAAAGTATTTTTTAAAGATATTTACCATCAATTGCATTTTTTCCAAAGCAACATACAGAGACATTCTATTTTTCACATCACAGTACTACGAGCAGCCTCTAATTGACTGGCCACACGACTTTATTGCATGAACAACACCAAGCACTGCTCAAGCATGTGGTTGAGGTATAAGGCAAATATCACCACTCCTTGTTAGCCATATTTCCTTGAAAGATATCTCAAAAAAGAAGTTTCCATAAGTGTAACTAAATTGATTTTGAAGGATGTCACACTGTAATTGATATGAAAGATCCACCAACAACCTCTATTGGCAATTAATGGAAAAGATTGCAGCCGAGGTAAACAATCTTTACTGATGAAGACAGTGCTCATCAATAAAGTCCATAATTGTGATATCCAAACTGCTAGACTGGTAGGCAAGCATTCAGATGAACAGTAAATAGCCACTAGGATGCTAGCATCATCATTGGCAACATAGTTGAAAAAAGTATCACTAGAAAGCAGTATCACTATTTGTAGAATTTTGTCTGCTAATCAATGTATGTAGTTAAGTATGGCAATGGAGTATCCATATCAGCTCAAAATGGCAAATGTTGGGCCCAAGTGTTGGACTTCTTCCAGTACTGCAAAGCTCTACATTCAATGTAGAATTAGCATCATCACTGCTGTATAGCTTTAATTGCTATTGCCACTTTATGGTAAGTGACAGTAAGTTTCCATGATTGATTGATTATTAAAAATTATGCACTGATACAGTAGTAAGAATATTACAAAATAAATGTTAAAAAAAAGTTAAAAGAATCTACTAAGAGCAGAGAGAGGTAGAAGGTACTGTCCTGCCGCTGGCATGAAGTGAAGTAGGACTTACTATTAAAGCCTACCAATCAGTAGTGTAGAAAGTATTTTGCCTCGTCAATGCAAAGACAAGTTTCAAATGCATAAAACCTAGGTCCAACTACTTAGTCAAGGTTTCTGAGTTACCTTTAGCCAGATTTTTGAGTTACATTACAGTTGCACTTCCATACACTTGTCTCAGCTGGCTTCAATGCATTTTTCATGCTGCAACTGTATGAAATTAAAACTTTAATGATGCCCATAGGCTATAGATTTACATTGCCACAAAAAATGTATGATCCAGGCAAAAACTCCAGGTTGAGCTTGTCTAGGTTCCCAAATAGTGCACCTAGGCCTGGCTAAATGTCATAATCCCTGGCCAGAGGGTGGTTCCACAATCAGATAAGGTTAGTGGAGTCCTACCTAAAGTACAACTAAAATGCCCCCTCTTCAAAGATTCTTATTTGTACTTTAGAGTCAAAGCATTTTTTATAAATTTTAAAATTTCTGCAGCATCAATATCTAAGGTCATTAGCAGTGTATTAAAAATATAGCGAAATTGCCTACTTGTTTCAGACATTGTTGGGAGACAAGGGTATTGTCAGAGTATAGGGCTGTAGGGGGAATCAAAGAATACCACTTGGCTGGGCCAAAGTGCTCAATAGGTTTCCAGACATGGTAGTAGATGAATGGAGTAGCAATGAGGGGGGAGGGGATAGACAATGAAGTTAATGGTTAGAGGTGAAATTAATGTGCTAGACATCGGAGGTCATATAGCACTATAGGAGATATAATTGACTGGATAGGGATGGGTTGTTAGGTGTTATACGTAATGTGGTTATGGAGTAGTAGGATGTTATTTAAAGCATTAATATAGTTGGGTAGTGGTGAAGGAGCGAGTGACTGGGTTAAATTAGGATAAAAGGGAGGAGATTCGATCAATTGGAGGAAGTGTATGTTTTAGAGGAAGATTAGGTTTTCTATGTAAGAAGCATGGGATTCCATTAGGATATATGATAGGTTGGGAGGTTGTAGGAAAGATAGAGGAGGAAAAGCAGGAGTTCAGGTTGTGGTGAAACGTGAGCATGAAAGCAGGATGTGTGAAACAAATGGAAACATTACAGGAGGAACACAGGGGTGGGTCTGATCGTGAAATGAGGTATGAGTGGGTAAGGCGTGTATGGCCGATGCGTAAAAGGGCTAGGGCCGTTTCCCAGCATCGTTTTTTATGGAAGTTGACCAGGAGATTGTTAGTTTTATTGAATGTAATTTATTATTGGCAAGACTTGCTCAGCAGGTTTGCCATCGTGTATAAAGAAAGGTTTTAAAATGAGGATGATAATCTATGGCTGGGATTTGAGAAATTGGGGTCATGTGATGTGGATTTAGTGGCTGAGCGAGCTTGAGTGTCTGCTCTTTCATTGCCTGGTACTCCTATATGGCTAGGTACCCAGCAAAACTTGATAGTTTTGTATCGTGTGCACAGGTGAAATAGCCAGTCTTGAATTTTGCTGACAAGGGAGTTAGTTGAGGGTATGGATTTTATGGATTTTATGAGAGTTTTGAGTCCGTAAATATAGTGAGAGGAGGGAGAGAGTGTATATGCGTTTTAAGGCAAAGAGGATTGAGGATTGCATATAATTCTGTATTGAGCATACTAGACTCAGGAGGTAGAGGGTATTTAAATGTGTAGGTTGGGAAGATGACTGCAAAACCTACTTCAAATGTGGTTTTGGAGCCATCAGCGTAAACATGCATACTTGAGGAGTGGATAGGAATATGGTTAAGTGAGTGAGTGAGAAGATAGACAATGAAGAAGACTGCAGTAGATGAAGTGGAGAATGTTGGGAGAGGAGAAAGGGTGCTCCCTGAAGGTTGAGTGGTTTGGAATGGACAGACTTGTTAGGCAGAGGAGGGTATTAGTATCAGCAGTTGGAGCTGTTGTCAAAGGAGAGGTGGGGGTTAGGAAACCAGTAAATCAAATTTAGGTAGGCTATTTGATGAAGTAGTAAGCCTAAATGCCCGTAATAAGGGTAAACATCAGTATTCACTATGGTGAGCCTGAAATAAGTGGCGGGGAAAAGAAATACACTACTCCTCAGGGTTCCCATAAGGGGTATGGGCAAGGTAATTAACCATGGGAATACCATGCCCATGGTTCCCCGAGGCTATTTAAGACTGACAAAGCTAGCCTGTCATCCTTTCAGCATGACACCCTAGGAAGTGGACAGAAGGGGATGAAGAGAAGGAAAAAGGAAGGGGGAGAAGACAATGCAAAATTTATTGAGGAAAAAAATCTGAGATTTAAGGTAGGTTTAAGGTAGGGAAGGTCCTTCACTGGGTTGCAGTCTTGTCTCATAAGCCGCCCCTCCCCCACAACGAGGAGGAACGATTTGAGGGGTAGTGAAAAGAGTAAAAAGGGAAGAGCAGACAGTATGAAGGCCATTCAGGGCTGACAAACCCAGCCTTTCATCCTTTCAGCAGAAAGACAGCAGGGGATGAAGGAAACGTAAAAGGGGGGGGGAAAAAAAATACCATACATTTTGGCTAATGGTTAATGGTTTTTCAAAATGTGCTATATCAAAGGACCATGCAAAATTAGTTGAGGCAAGGACAGAGGTCCAAGGTAGGACCCCTCCACCCCCCAAAAAATGAGAGGGGAATGAGGGATTTCACAATACCTGAGAGCCGCAATGGTTTTTACAAATTTGTTTATTGCATGCCACTAAATTGACATTAGAGAAAATCTTTAGTTTCCAGAGGACAGTTCATTATAATCAATTTCAATAACTTATGGGGAACTGGTTAATTTATGTGTTCTTGCATTAATATGCAAATTTAACTCAATCTTAGTCAACTGCATACTAATTTAACTCCTTTAGTCATGAAAACGTTTATGGTGGTTGATAATTTCATTAAATTGGGCCAATACACTATTCAGCTCATTCAAACTTTCAACATAGGGTTAAAACATAGGATATTTATAAAGTCAGCTGACTGGCAAGTTTATTGATTAAATATACATCTAAACATAGAATACTGATATGAAATCAAGCAGCTTCTCTTCAAAATAACCTGAACTTATTTTGATTCAAACTATGTTGTGTACTGTAATTGCTTGAGCTTTCAAACCGGTTTTAACAAAAGATAAAATCATTACCAGAATGAATCTAATGCCATATCCTGAATGCCAACTCTTTTTGAACAAGACAGATCAAAAATATTTTATAAAAGGAGAGAAAAAAAAATATCCAGTAAAAGAGGTATTATATTAATTTTCATTCTGGAAGTATTCTTTGCTGCCAGCAGGATCGGCCTTCATTGTCTTGGAGCCGGGTTTCCAGCCAGCAGGGCATACTAGAGAAGGGGGGAAAAAAAGGGCAAGATATTTAATTACAAAAATATTGGTAACCTATACTTTATATGAAGAACCAATTAATTTATCCACTGGAAATTATTTCAATCATGACTTGGTGTTCTGAAATCATTGGTACAATATAAAGGTCAACTTTCATTTAATGTATTCATGAAATTTCATTGTCATTGCAAGACAAAACCTTACCTTCACCATGCTCGTCTGTGAACTTGAAGGCTTGTACTAATCGTAGTGTTTCATCTACATCACGCCCAACTGGCAGATCATTGATTGTTACCTGAAAAAATAATGTACATAGAGAAAAAGGTGGAAAAAAAAACTAACTCAAAGGTCTACACAAGGCTTTTATCATGTATATATAAAACCATTAAGAAATAAAGATATTGACTCCTATAATTCACACCTTTACATTTCAATCAACAAACCAGACTCAAAAATTCAATTGCACACCTCCAAAATGCTGAACTAATCCTTCCTGGACATTACAATATTTAATTATAGCACCAGTTTGACATACCTGACGGAGGTTCTGCTTGCCATCAATAACAAAAAGGCCTCTGAAAGCAATGCCTTCGTCATCCTTAAGGACTCCATAAGCCTTTGCAACTTCCATTGACTTGTCAGCCAGAAGAGGGATCTTCATTGTACCAAGACCACCTTCCTTGCGTGGAGTGTTAATCCTATGGGGTAGAGGATGGGGATTAATACAAGTTGAAATACAAATAAAATGTCATACTTTCAGAACAGTAACTTGACAATCACGACCTAAAGCATTACCACTTACCAAGCAAGGTGAGAGAAATGGGAGTCTGTAGAGCAAGCAACCACTTCGCATCCAATTTTCCTGAATTCCTCAACACGGTCAGAGAAAGCAATAATTTCAGTGGGACAGACGAAGGTGAAGTCCAAAGGGTAGAAGAAGAAAATTACGTATTTGCCCTTGTAATCCTCCAGGGAGATCTCCTTGAACTGTCCGTCAACAACAGCAGTGCCCTTGAAGATGGGAGCAGGCTTGCCAATAGCTGGGACAGTGTTACTCATGGTGGTGGTGGTCTTGGTATTCTGGAGAAAAAGAAAACTTGTTATAGAGAAAAAAAAAATCAGTTTAGGTATAGATTCTAACATTACAGTCTCCAGAAATTCCAACTCATGCTTAACATGTGCATGCATGCTTCATGTGGATTAACCTAGTTTCATCAACCACTTATTACAAATCTTAAAGGTTAAAATATCAATAGCTTACCACCTTAGAGTACAACATTCCTGTCATGTTAGCAATCCATCTATCTACATACCCTAATAATTTCAGTTTTATTTGAAAGATTCAGTTTTTCAATATCATCTTCAAGCAAAGATTTTAAACGATCTTCCTTTTCTTGCTCTTCATCTGGCAGATTAAATGAAACACTGCGCCAACGTCGCTTTGCCCTGCGAGCTTTCCTAGCACTTTCTGTGAATCTTGATTCCACAAATAAAATCCCTCTGATCACAGAGTATTCAACAAATCTTGAGCTTGTTTGTGCTTCTGATCTATCCACAACTTCTCTCCTGGTACAGGGAGCAGAACCCCTTCCAGACTTATGGGTGTATCCCTCGTCCACCCACCTTCTTACAGCTCCCACTCTATTGCACTTCCCAGTTTTACAGCAACAGAACATGTCCAGTTTTTGTACTCTGCATTAATTCACAAGGTCTACATCCACTTCACAGGTTATCTGGTTCAGCCGATTACCAGAACCATGGCAAACAGTGACAAACTTCAAGCACATGGTTTCTGATAAAATAGCTTGATCCATTTAAAGATAAATGTTAACTTGTGTGCAATTCACATCCAATTCTTGTGTTAGGGAAACTATATATATATATATATATATTCCTTATGAACTGTCATTATCATTTGCATTATTTCAAAGATACATTTGTTTATCATAGTGCCCTTCAATCATTTAGATTTACAAAATATCTAATGCCAAAAAATTATCAGATGAAAAAATGAATACTTATGACAATTTATAATGCACAAATACATTAAAATTTCAGGCAACTCATAGCCACTCTTGCCTTTAAAAACTTCTGTAGATAGCCTTAATACTTATAATCAAGATCATTCTAATCCTAAAATGCACCAATTACAGTTTTCAAATCAATAACAATTTCAAAGGCAATAAAACCACCTTGGGATATTTATCTGTCAAAAACAGACATGATGTGCTACACCATGGCAGGTTTCCATTCACATTCCGCCATTAGAGAACAAGTACACTAATGAATTGCACAATTACTAATTAGTACAAGCTCATCTTGGAATTACAGGTTTCTACCACAAGTTGGCAGAACACAGGCTCATTTGAATCATGTCTAATAAACTGACTTGCCTTGTATAAAGTGCATTGGTTTTCATATCACTGAAACCCCAAGGTATTAAAAACCTAGGGTACAGCACTTTTCAATTTTCCTTTGGTTGGTCCGTGTCATCTTCCAAACAGTATTATAACGATAGTTAAAGGCAAGCTGACAAACTTAAAAAGTACAAGGTTGGGCTCTCCCTTTTCACTCTAGTAAAATCCAAAGAGAAACCATGACTAAGCAAAATGAATATGCAAATAAGATCTTGCACAACATTCATTCTTACCAAGATGACTTTTTTCCTTATACTTTATAGAACAAATTAGCTTGTGAACCTGACTATTTTTCAATTATGTAAATGTTAAAAATATCACAGCACAAGTACCTATTTGGTACAAGTCGCCAAGAGCAACATTCGTAGTGGGAGATGGTCAATGC
This sequence comes from Penaeus vannamei, assembly GCF_042767895.1. Classification (NCBI taxonomy): domain Eukaryota; kingdom Metazoa; phylum Arthropoda; class Malacostraca; order Decapoda; family Penaeidae; genus Penaeus; species Penaeus vannamei. Next base: position 22,114,586 of record NC_091586.1, read on the forward strand.
CATCTTATAGAGGAAAAGAAAAAGAATAAGAAATAGGCCTATCATCTGTTGCAAAATGAGCCAATGTTCATACAATATCCGTGGCAAACTTGTAATGAAAAAGGACCATTCTTTAAACATAAATATACCTGTGTAAAGCAACCGTCTTGTAAAGAAACACTATCAATGCTAACGTACATTTGTACTCCTACTCACAACCTTGTGTTTCATCAACCAATTATCTCTTTCCAGCTTTGAGATCAGTCATTAAAACACGTGCTTGCAAGAAAATCCGTTATCTTGCATATTTCAGTTCACTTCAGTCCTCTATATCTTAAATCCTTTGAAATTCCATCATATGCTCTTCCAATTCACAGGCTACTCAAGTAAAGAACTTCAGAGGAATTTTCCCCTCACTTTTACCTTCTTTTGCATGTATTCTAAACCAGTTATGACAGTGCAGATAAAGTGCTTCAAGAATAGCTAACAAATTACCTTTGAATACTGAGCTATCTTTTGTCTAAATCTCCAGAAGCTTTTTGTACTGGTGCACTTTACAAAAACTATTATTGCTACACTTTACACACAATTTACAGAATATACAAGTTTACTTTTGCTAGGCCAACTTCAACAAACAAAACTAAGTGAACAAGCATTACACTTCTGCATTTTGGGTAGAAATAACCGGACATCTGACATTCCTCAAGCGCTTGGGGGTTAACTTGATTCCGCACTTCATAATTCATAAGCCACACCTTGTCAAATCTACACTTCCAATACTCCCATTTTACTTGTCAAAACTACAGCCATTCCTTTCCATAGGTCTAAATATCTTGTCATACAATGATATACCATAAAGAAACACAGAATAAAACCAAACACTTTGAAAGAGGATAGATCTTGGATGGAGGGTAAGTGTTCACCACACAACACCAGCCAAGACTAGCAATCGCAGAGCAACATGCCACCACTCACATTCCACCAACTGAAATCAATCTTACTATTGCATTCAACAAAGCATAAATTGTATCCTCACTGTCTCCCTCTAGCCCTATGTACACGAGAACCTTGTAATATATTTAAAAAAACCTAATTTGAAAATATTTTAAATATCAAAACTAAATAAAATGAAATACAGATTTACCATTTAAATACACAAGGTCAAGGCAGGCAAGACGTTCTAGGAAAGCAACTTGAGCAACAATAAAGTTGTCAAAATCAATAATGCAACATCAAACCAACCTCAACTCTCAAGGACTTGCTTTTTTACACACTAAAGAAAAAAAATGGGAATACACTAAAAATATATATATATCAATAGAGACCCATTTCATACTGTCAATGTTAATATTCTGAATATTCTTAATTTATCTACAAACCAAATTCCCTTTACTTACAACCACTGAGCTGAAACCTTACAAAAACCAGAAGGAAAAATGTCAAACCCGAAGCTAAAATTTCCCCTCACGAATTTAGAAACCCGAAGCCTAGTACATAAAACCTTAAAAAACAAACCACTAAAACAAGTCACAAACAACAAATGCTAATAAAGAACAGAACAGCTGCACCGCGCAACAAACCGGTATCCTAAGCAGGTAGTTTTATCCTGTGGAGCGAAGCCGGCAAGGATCCCTATGGCTCGAGGGCGGTGCTTCCTTCTGTAACCTTCCAGAAACATCCTTTGTCCTTTGGCTCATGTCGAGTGGGGTTCCATGGCTCCCAAGGACATCGTTAAGGTTATATATAATTTTTTTTCTTTTATTAACGCGTGTTGATCGAAAGGGTTGATTTACAATGGGCGGCGGCGGTTTGGATTAATTAGTCCAACGGTAAGTCATTTTCTTGCGTAAGTAATTAATTATTGATTGCTGTTTCTAAGGGGATGGCGGTTACGTGGGCTATACATTTATTATACGGTGTTTTGTGACGTGTTTTAGGGCATTTCGGAGATAAAGCAACGATAGAAGTGAAGACCCTGGAGGCTAAAATACATGTCATCTAGCGTGGCATTACCTCGCCATTCGAAGACCCTTTATTAATCCTTCTACTTGCAAATCACTACGAAGACAATCCAAGAAACCAACCTTAAAACACACAACACTAAATCTACTTCGAATATCAACCCCATAGTGACCGAAATCTCAACGAAAATACAGAAATTTACCACAATTTCAGACCAAGAAACACCGACTACCTACCTTCCTCGACGACGTCTGGCTGCGAAGTGACTGTAGCGCTCGGGGCCGGCCTCACGCTGATCCCCGGCGGCCGCTGGGTTATGACGTAATTGATACCAGGATCCCAAAGCCCTGCGATAACTTACCATAACGGATGTGATATCTGGAATTTTTCGTTCCTCGGGTGAGCTGAGGTGTTATGCTATTTTGTGTGCTATTTTCGATCGTGAGTTCAGTACTTATAAGCAGGTGGTGATCGATTTTATATTAGCCCATAACGGTGGCGGGGGAGGGAGGGTCTCAACCGGCGCGTGGAAGGGGAAAAGGGTTGAGGAAGGAAAGGATATTGATAAATGATTTCCTATGACGATACTGGCTTTTTAAAAGTTTGGTCTGCAAGGTCACTGATTCGATTTATCCTCGTAATTTATTCTTGAGTGAATCAGGATTTTACTAGATACAAGCATATGCACATATACACATGTAAATGCACTAACACACACACACACACACACACACACACACACACACACACACACACACACACACACACACACACACACACACACACACACACACACACACTCACACACACATACATACACAGAGTTTTCTGTGCATGTATGTATACATACACATGAATGTATATATGTATATATACATACATACATACATATATATATATATATATATATATATATATATATATATATATATATATATATATATACGTAAATGTATATACGTGTGTGTATATATATACGAGATCGAAATTGAATTCATAACATAAAAAAATACAACGAAAGACACAATATATCACAAACACCCAAACAAAATTCCTCACAGATGCGCGTGTGCATATCATTAACACCATCACCTGTACAAAAACCACCTGTACAACCAGCCAACCACAACAATACACACTAACTTGTTGTTTACCTCGAATTCCTGATAATTGTTGTCGTTTTAGTTGCTTTGACTTGTCTTTCTTGGGCCTACATAGAAGAGAAGGCTATGACATGTAGGCCTATGAGTTTGTAGTCTTTGTTTACCTGTATGTGAGCGCGTCTGAATTAATGATGATGATTATGATGATGATAATGATGATTTTGATAATGA
>NC_091586.1:22125360-22127860 GCF_042767895.1 Penaeus vannamei
ATATATATAAATATAAATATTTATTTATATACACACACACACACACACACACACACACACACACACACACACATACACACACACACACACACACACACACACACACACACACACACACACACACACACACACACATATATATATATATATATATATATATATATATATATACATACACACACACACACACACACACACACACACACACACACACACACACACACACACACATATATATATATATATATATATATATATATATATATATATATATATATAAATATATATATAGATATACACAAACACACACACACAGACACACACACACACACATACACACACACACACACACACACAGACACACACACACACACACACACGCATATATATATATATATATATATATATATATATATATATATATATATATATATATAAAAGTCTATATATAATACCAAAGCGGGAATTCACACACGAAATAGCATATACGAGGGGGCCAGCACGCGAATCTAATCTTGCCAATGATATAACTTGACATAATTTTCGCTGTGGATAAAGGCGTCGCAAAAGAGGCGATCCGTGATAAGGAAATACAATGGCAAATATGATGATAAGAAAGTGATGTGATAATGACAATAGTTGTGATAAGAAGGTAGTGGTAAGGAATCAAATATAATCATTATCTTCACGATACTGATATCATAATGAAGATTATTTTGATAATGAAATAATAGTAATGATATTATTACGGATATGTGAATGGTATTGGTGGCGATAAGATTATTGTAATATCTAGTAAATGGGATATTATAATGGTGGTAATGGTAAATATATAATTGTTATCATGGAGAAAAATAGTTTTAGTAATAAAAATGTTTACATGATAATTACAATAATACTGATACTAAAATGAAAATGAAAACGAATTTATTGATTATAATTACGATGATATTAATGATAATAACTCTAGTAATAACATTACAAAATCTGATGACGATAACAGTAACAATATGATTCATTATAAAAATATCATTAGTAGTAATGACGATAAATACCGATGAGCAGTACAACTTTTTAATGGTAATAAAAATCATAATGATCCTAATTATCATTATTATTGTTATTATTATCACAGTTATTATCATAATAATTCATAATGATGATACTGACCACTATCTTTACCATTATTTTTTGTCATTTTCATTATATTATCATCATTGTCATAATTATCCTCCTTGTTATTATCATCATCAGACTATGATCATTATCATTATCATTATTGTTGTTATTATAGTAGCAGTAGAAGCAGTAATCAATAATGATAATAGTGGTGATAAAAATTACGATACTATTAATAATGATAATGATAGTAACCACCATCCTCATCTCTATCATTATCACTAACAATGGTAACAATGTCATTGGTGCTATTACTTCTACTTCTACAATTATATTGCTCATGTTACTGGTTACTACTACTACTACTACTGCTACTATTACTACTACGACTACGACTACTAATAATATTACTAATAGTATTACTACTGGTACGACTAATAGAACAACTATTAATACCAATGGCAATGATGATAATTAGTAATAATGATAATGATGATAATAATCATAATATCAATGATAATAATAATAACAAGAACAACAATACTAACAACACCAACAGCAATTACAACAACAACATCAATAAGAATGATGATAATGGTATTAATGATAATGATCATATAAGCAACAAGAAAAATAAATAACCCCAAAACATCACCACAACAACAATAACAATAATAACAATTCGTCCACATGCCAAGCAAGGATTTCACTCCATCAGAATAAACACACGAATTAGTGATACAAAACGTTGGGATATATTGGTACACTACAAAATTTTACTGTATTTCTTTATATAAGGAAATAGTTTGTAATTTGAAGTATATAGGTACATTTATTTTATATCATTATGATGAACCGTAAAGAAATTGACTAGGAAGAAATCTTGCTTCATAGAAAATTTTGTGTATTCAAAATTCGAGGGATAACAATTATATTTTCTATTGTATGCCCAGTGATTAGACTATGGACTTTTGAATAAAAAAAAATGCATTCCGTGTAGGAAGAAAAAAATATACAGTCAAGAAAAAAAGTAGAAAAATTTCCAAAAGAAGGTATGAATATAAAAATAATTTTGGTTGTTTATAAATGAAGGTGTTTTTCCATTCTAATTTTGAGCTTCAGTAAATAATTAATTTCGCATAATTTGCCCTCAGTTCTTAAAATAGATTGAAATATACCGGACTAAACATACAGTCAAACCGGTGTCAAATGTAACCACTATGGACAGGTGACTACTATAATGTAAAGTATTTTTTTATATATAGAATATACATTTATATCGGATAATCCAAGGGACAGACAAAAAATGACCTCCATAACCAGGGGGAATGCATTACAAAGGTGACAGATAATACAGATTTGATTGTACATGCTTTCAATC
>NC_091586.1:22142860-22157860 GCF_042767895.1 Penaeus vannamei
TAATTTCGCAGTTTTTCAAAATAATTTCGCAGTTTTAAAAAATAATTTCGCAGTTTTTAAAAATAATTTCGCAGTTTTTCAAAATAATTTCGCAGTTTTTAAAAATAATTTCGCAGTTTTTAAAAATAATTTCGCAGTTTTTAAAAATAATTTCGCAGTTTTTAAAAATAATTTCGCAGTTTTTAAAAATAATTTCGCAGTTTTTAAAAATAATTTCGCAGTTTTTAAAATAATTTCGTTGTTTTCAAAAGCAGTTTTTAAACTAATTTCGCAGTTGTTAAAATATTTTCGCCTTTTTCAAAAGCAGTAAAAAAAAAAAAAAAAAAAAAAAAAATGCAGTAAAAAAAATCGACGTTTTTTAAAAATAATTTCGCATTAAAAAATAATAATAATAATAATTTCGCAATTTTTAAAAAGCGCTCGATAACGGATGTCAACGAGGTCCGAAGTGCGCGAGAGAGGCGAAGACGGGGACGCGTCTCGAGAGGCCAAATTAGGGTAAAGGAGGAGATAATGAGGATAATAAATGAGGAGATAGGATAAGAAGGAAGAAGTGGGAGAAACGCCAGTGAAAGAGGAGATAGGATAAGAAGGAAGAAGTGGGAGAAACGCCAGTGAAAGATGAGATAGGATAAGAAGGAAGAAGTGGGAGAAACGTCAGTGAAAGAGGAAAATGGGATGTAGAAGAGAAAGGGGGGTAAAGGAGGAGGTGATGAGGGTAATAAATGAGGAGATAGGGTAAGAAGGAAGAAGTGGGAGAAACGCCAGTGAAAGAGGAGAAGGAGATGTAGAAGAGAAAAGGAGAAAGATTACTAGCGAGGAAATGGGGAAAGGTAAAAGTAGGGCGACGAAGAAGGGGAGAGAAAAGAGTAAGAGGAAATAAAGAGAAGAGGGAAAGAGAAAGTTAATGGGAAAGGGATGTGAAATTTAGGGAAAGGGAAAGGGTGAGAGTAAGGATATGGGGTCAGGGGGAGGGGGAGAAAGGAAGGAGAGAGGAGGGGAGGAGGAAGGAGGGAAAAGTCAACCCTAAGGGAAAAAAGGGGGGGTGTTAATGATCATCCTTAGGGTAAGGCAAGGATAATTAGACCAAGGAAGGGAGGGGGAAGGGAAGGGGAGGGGGAGGGGAAGGTAAGGGAGGGGGAGGGAAGGGAAGGGGAAGAAGAGGGGGAGGTGAGGGTAAGGGAGGGGGAGGGGAGAGTAAGGGAAGCGGAGGAGGAGGTTAAGGGAGGGGAAGGGAAGGGAAGGGAAGGGAAGGGAAGGGAAGGGAAGGGAAGGGAAGGGAAGGGGAGAGTGAGGGAGGGTGCGGGAAGGGAAGGGGAGGGTAAGGTAGGGGAGGGAAGGAAAGGGGAGGGTAAGGGAGGGGAGAGGAGGGGGGGAACAGTCATTAGGAACCCACGGGGATGCCTTTCCTAGGTCGCGGTCGTCTCCATGTCGGCCGACTCGCTCCTTGTGCTTCGTTTTGGCGCCGCGTCCCGCTTGCACCGGTCGGTCGGTCGGTCGGTCGGTCGGCGGCGGGCACGCGTCGGCAGGCAGGCAGGCGGGTGACAAGGAGGGAGGCGGGTGCATCGATTCGTTAGCAGGTGGGAAGGCGGTCACACACGCACGCACGTATGAACACACGCACATGCACATGTACATACACATATAAATACACATGCACGTGCACATACACGCACGCTCGCGCGCGCGCGCACACACACACACACACACACACACACACACACACACACACACACACACACACACACACACACACACACACACACACACACACACACACACACACATATATATACACTTACATTTAAACAAACAAACGCATGCACTGCACTCAGTAATATAAACAAACAGACATACAGACACTCATTACGAGACAGACAAGCATGATCAAACAGACAGACAGAGAGACAGACACAGACAGACAGACAGACAGACAAACAGACAGACAGACAAACAATCAGACACAAAAAGAGAGACAGACACAGGCAGACAGACATACAGACATACGATCAAACAGACAGACAAAAGAGAGACAGACAGACAGACATACAGATATACGACCAAACAGACAGACAAAACAGAGACAGGCACAGACAGACATACAGACACTTAGACAATCAAGCAGACAAGCAAGCGCGCAGACACACCGCCAGACAGCGAGGAATGCAGGCAGGAGCGCGCGCACGCAAGGTATCGAGGGAAGCTGACGGAGATGGCTAATGCAACGTATGTGTGTCAGGTCGCGTTTGCCTCTGTCAAAAATTAATGATAATTGGCGGCGAGGGCGGCGCGAACAAAGGCGAGGAGGGATACGTGAGTAAATGAGAGAGGAAAGAGAAAATGAAAAAGGTGATGGGGGGGGAAGGGAGGATATGTGATTAAATGAGAGAGGAAAGAGAAAATGAAAAAGGGGATGGGAGGGATACGTGACTAAATGAGAGAGGAAAGAGAAGTCGAAAAAAGGGGGGGAGGGGGGATACGTGACTAAATGAGAGAGGAGAGAGAAGAAAATGGGATGGGAGGATACGTGAGTAAATGAGAGGAAAGAGAACGCGAAAAAAGAGTGAAGGGGATACGTGAGTAAATGAGAGAGGAAAGAGAAGAAAATGGGATGGGAGGATACGTGAGTAAATGAGAGAGGAAGGAGAAGAAAATGGGAAGGGAGGATACGTGACAAAATGAGAGAGGAAAGAGAAGGCGGAAAAATGGGAAGGGAGGATATGTGATTAAATGAGATGAAAGAGAAGAAAATGGGATGGGGGGATACGTGACTAAATGAGAGAGGAAAGAGAAGATGAAAAGGGGGAAGGGAGGATACGTGACTAATTAAAAACAGGAAACAGACGAAAAAGGGGAAGGGAGGATACGTGACTAAATGAGAGAGGAAAGAGAAGAAAATGGGATGGGAGGATACGTGACTAAATGAGAGAGGAAAGAGAAGGCAGAAAAGGGGAGGAGGGGATAAGTGACTAAATGAGAGAGGAAAGAGAGTATGAAAATGGGGAAGGGGGATATGTGATGAAAAGGGGAATGGGGGGGATACGTGAGTAAATGAGAGAGGAAGATGAAAAAGGGGAGGAAGGATACGTGACTAAATGAGAGAGTAAAGAGAAAATAAAAGAGGGAAAGGAGGATATGTGATGAAAGGGGAATGGGGGATACGTGATTGAGTGAGAGAGGAAAGAGAGGATGAAAAAGGGGATGGGAGGATACGAAAGAGACACAGAGAAACAAAGAGAAAGAGAGAAATGGAGACTGAGACACCGAAAGACCGATACCCAAGACCGAGCCAAGGAAAGAGTTTCCACAGACCCAGAGACAGACGGACGAAATGTGCATCGAGAAAAATAACTAACCCACATTCCTATCATTAGTCGCCGAGTTTTGTTTTATCACCCTTTTATCTCAACGATTTTAAGTCGAGAATGAAGGTCGGGCGTTTTATCATGCGCGCCACCTAAATTTATCTCCAGAAAATATGTTAGGGTGAGCATGCATGAAGTTCGAATTCTGTTTTGATTTACGGATTCGGACGCGGCGGGTTCTCGAGGCTGCTGGGGGGAAAATGGCGGGATTTTGTACTCGGTCGCTCGGTCTCGTACTCTCTTTCTCTTTCTCTTTCCTTCTGTCTGTCTGTCTGTCTCTGTCTCTCTCTGTCTCTGTCTTTGTTTCTCTCTGTCTCGCTCTGGCTCTGACTCTGTCTCTCTCTCTCTCTCTCTCTCTCTCTCTCTCTCTCTCTCTCTCTCTCTCTCTCTCTCTCTCTCTCTCTCTCTCTCTCTCTCTCTCTCTCTCTCTCTCTCTCTCTCTCTCTCTCTCTCTCTCTCTCTCTCTCTCTCTCTCTCTCTCTTTGTTTGTCCATGCGTGCGTACGTGCGCGTGTGTGTGTGTTCATGCATTTTAAAGAATTTTATTTTCCTAGGCAATAACTGGAAAGTTGATTTGTTTGCGGGTTGAATTACGCACCGTTTAATTAATTTTGCAATTATGGGTTTAATTAATGAGTGTTTGCACGTTCATCACCCATTTTGGCATTTTTTTAAGGAGGGAAACTAGTTCACAGTGATAAGAAGTTTGACATTCTTTGCAGACTTATCGGGTGGTGGGTTGCCAGTTTCGATGTTTTTTAGATCTTTATCATTTTATTTTGTTGTTGTTGATGCCAACATTGTGAGTATTGTTGTGATTATAGTTTTTGTGGTTCGTTGTTTTTTTTTCTTGTTATTGTTATTATCTTTATTATTATTGTTATTGTGATTATTTTCATGATAATTATGATCATTAATAATAATGATAATGATATCTTTATCATGACCACCTCCCCTTCCCCTCCCTTCTCTCTCTCCTCCCCATCTTCCTTCATTTCGCCTCGCTTCCCCTCCCCTTCCTCTCCTTCCTACTCCTCATCTTCCTCCCTTCACCCTCCCTTCTCCCTCCCTTCCATTCTTTTTCCTTCCCTACCCCTCTCTCCTCCCTTTCTTCCTCCTTCGCGCTCCCTCCCTCCTTTCTCTCCCTCTATTCCTTTTTCTCCTCCCCATCTTCCCCTCCCTTCTCCTTCCCCTCCTTTCTCTCCCTCCTCCCCTTTCTTTCCTCCCTTCCCCTTCTCCTCCTTCCTTCCCCCCTTCCTCCCCTTCCTCCCCCCTTCCTCCTCCCTTTTCCCTCCCTTCTCCCTCCCCTCCCCTTTCTCTCCTCCCTCCCTTCCTCCTCCGCCCTCCACTCTGTCCCACTTTGCAAGCAGAATCGATGAGTGACCGGTATCTGTTTATAAATATCAAAGCGAGCAAAATGTGTCTGTCTGTGCTGGCGTGCGTGGGCAGTGTGCGTGTATGTATGTGTCTGTTTATTTTTTGTTTATTTGTTGTGGGGCATTTTTTTTTTGTGTATTTGTTTTTGGATATTTCTCGATTGATTTATGGTTATGGTAATTTATTTATGTGTATATATTTATTTGTTTGATTATTTGTCTAACTGTTTATTGATTGATTTATTTGCCTGTGTGTTTGTTCACTTGTTTATTGGTTGATTTTGTTTTCTATTTGTTTATTTGTGTTATATTTAGAATCTCGTGGTTGATTTATAATTTGACCGGCAGAGGAAACAGAGGTTTGTTGGCGACAGATTTCGCGTCGTAATCTGAGCTGGGGTGGGGGGTGGGGGGGAGGAGGTGGGAAGGGGGGGGTAGAGGAAAGGGAAGAGGAAAGAGAGTAGGAGGAGGAGAAGGAGAGGGAAAAGGAGAAGGAGAAGAAAGGAAAGGAGAAGGAGAAAGAGAAAAAGAAGAAAAAGAAGAGGGAGGAGGAAAGGCAAGTGGAGGAAGTGAAGAGAAAAGAAAAGGAAAAGGAAGAAAAAGAAGTAGAAGGAAGAGGGAGAGGAAGCGAGAGAGGAGGGGGCAAGGTGACGGGTGGGGGGGGGGGGAGTTGATCCGTACTGGCGACGGCGTTGATCAAATCGACGTAACTCTTGCGTCGGTGATGACGTCATGCACCCGAAGAGGGGGTAGGGAGGGAGGGAAGGGGGAGAGGGGTGGGTGGGAGGGAGGAAGGGAGTAAGGAGGAGTGTTAAAGTCAAAGAGGGAGGGGGAGAGAGAGGGAGGAAGGGAGGGAAAGAGGAGAGGGAGGGAAAAAGAGAGAGAGAAAGGAAGGGAAAAAGGGAGAGAGACCGAGGGAAAGCGTGCATGGGGAGGAAGGGAGAGAAAGAGGAGAGAGAGGGAGAGAGAGAGGGCGTGCATAAGGGATGGAGGGAGAGAAAGAGGGAGAAAAGGGAAAGAGGGAGGGAGAGAGAGAGGGCGTGCATGGGGAGGAAGGGAGAGAAAGAGGGAGAGAGAGAGGGCGTGCATGGGGAGGAAGGGAGAGAAAGAGGGAGAAAGGGAGAGAGGGAGGGAGGGAGCGTGCACGGTGAGGAAGGGAGAGAAAGAGGGAGAAAGGGAGAGAGGGAGAAAGGGAGAGAGGGAGGGCGTGCATGGGAAGGAGAAAGGGGTGGCATGATTTGCGCTTTTCGCCGACCTTTTTTCAGGGTCGATGGGGGTACGACCTTCCCGTGATGGAGGAGCAGCCTGACCTCCTCGGCTTGGGTCTCTGGCGGTCGGGGGAGGGGGGGGCTCTCGGTGGATGGCTGAGGATGGGCGGTGGGGAGGGGGAAATGGGGAGGGGGGGGGGCTCTCGCTGGGTGTCTGAGGATGGGCGGTGGGGAGGGGGGGAGTGGGGAGGGGGGGGCTCTCGCTGGGTGTCTGAGGATGGGCGGTGGGGAGGGGGAAGTCGGGAGGGGGGGTTTGCACGCAGAGACGGAAGGATCCCCGTATGGAGGATACGCTAAGGTGGATACCTACCTGTGCGGGTGTGCGTATGTGTACGCACGCGCACGTACTCATTTACACACACACGTGCTTACATTACTTGGAATCTTTCTCTTTCTTTCTTTCTTTCTCTCTCTCTCTCTCTCTCTCTCTCTCTCTCTCTCTCTCTCTCTCTCTCCTCTCTCTCTCTCTCTCTCTCTCTCTTTCTCTCTCTCTCTCTCTCCCTCACACACACACACACACACACACACACACACACACACACACACACACACACACACACACACACACACACACACACACACACACACACACACACACACACACACACACACACAAGCACACATTATACGCCATAAATAGCCCACCAAATTACCATTATTTACAAAGCATATGCCCCGAGCCATTTCTATTTCTTGTGCATAAACTTCCTGGTTCTACCGCAAGAACCAACTTCACTGGTTCGTCACTATCTTCAAACTATCTATCACCATCCATAGATAGATTGTTATGTATCTATCGAGTATCTATCGGTATTTGGAGAACCGGTTCATGGTAGTAATGCGAACCAGTGGAACAGTAACGCACTTGGAACCAGACTGATCAAATGACTTGTATTCTTGGTGATTATGATGGAGGAGAGTCTCAGTAGCGAACCGGGAATGGGAACCGGTTCTCGTTATAGCGAACCAATGGCTCATGGTATCCCGGTCGGGAGTATAGCGAACCGTTGGTGGCAGATAGAGCGAATTAGTTGATGTGGATGCAGATAGCGAGCGAGTGTTGGTGGAGATAACGAACCGGTGTTGATAGATAGTGAACCGATGTTGGTAGACAGACAGCGAACCGATGTTGGGAGGGAGATAGTGAACCGATGTTGACAGGGAGTCAGCGAATGGATGTTGGTAGAGAGACAGCGAACACCGGTTGGCAAAGAGCGAATCGATGTTGGTAGACAGACAGCGAACTGATATTGGCAGAGAGCTAGTGACCCGATGTTGGCAGGGAGACAGCGAACCAATTTTAGCAGGGTGGCAGCGAACCGATGTTGGCAGACGGACAGCGAACCAATGGCGACAGAGAGACGGCGAACCACTGTTTACAAAGACAACGAACCGGTTAATACCGACATAGACAACGAACCGGTGTTGGCAGAGACAAGGGCGAACCGGCGGCGTTGCTTGCTGGCTGGTGGGCGGGTGGGCGGGTGGGGTGGGGGATGGGGTGGTGGGGGGGGAGAGGGGAGGCACCATAACGCACCTGACACGCCGGAGGAATGTGAAACCTCCAGGGGGTGCGGGGAGAGGGAGGGTTGGGGGAGGGGAAGAAGGGAGGGAGGGAGGGAGGAGGTAAGGAGAGTGGGAGGGGAGGGGGGTTAAGGGTAGGGAGGAGGTGGTAAGGAGAGGGGAGGGGAAGGGGGAGGTGTATGAGCGTGAGGGGGGGGGGAGAGGAAAGGTAGGAGGCGAGGAGAGGGCGGTAGGAATGGAGGGAGGGGGAGGGAGGGTGTGGGGGTGTGGAAGTCTTGTGGGAGGGGAGTAGTGGGGAAACAGAAGGTGGGGAGTGGGGAGGGGATTTTTTGTCTCATCTACTCTTCTTTTCTGTTCATTTGTCTTTTTTTACAGCTATTTTTCTTTTTATTTTTCTTACTTTGTTGTATGTCTTGTTTTTTTTCTTTATTCTCCTTTTTTATTTTTATTTTTCTCTTCTCCTTTTTGGTTTAGCTACGTAAAGGGAGAAGATAGAGGAAGGGAAAGAAGTGGAGGGGAGGAAAAGAAGAAAGGGAAGGAAGGAAGGAAGGAAAGAAGAAAGGAGACAGGCAGGAAGAGAGAGGGTAGGGGAAGGGATGGGAGGAGAGAAGAGGAAAGGAGCAAGAAAGAGAAAGAGAGAGAAAAAGAAGACAAAGAAAGAGAAAGAGAGAGGAAAAGGAGAAGGCAAAGAAAGAGAAAGAGAGAGAAAAAGAAGGCAAAGACATAAGACATAAAAAGACGAAGAAGAAGAATATAAGAAAAAAAAGGAAGATCAAGAAAATCATAAACAAAACAACACCAATGGAACAGAAGAAAATCACTCGCAAAGACAACGCTAAGAGTAAACGCCGACAAAGTGTTCATACGAAACCATACCACTTACCCCCCACCCCCACCCCACCCCCCCCCCCCCCCCCCCACCCCACCCCACCCCACCCCACCCCACTCCACCCCACCCCACCCCCACCATCGTACCAGAACCGGCTGGTACTCAATGTCGGGAGTCGGTAGTGCTGTTGAACCGGCAGACCTTTCCGCCGTACTTGATATAAAAAAAAGAGATTAAATATCTTTTTTTTCCTCTGTGAAATTGTTCTTTGGAATGGTTTTGTTGTGCAACTTTTTTTGTCTTTTTTTTTTTTTTGGATGGCGTTTCCTTGTCAGATTTATTTTTTTTGTGTGTTTTTTTTTTTAAAGGTTATGTCAGGATACTATTTATTTATTCAGCCGGCAGTATGTGATATTTATTTGTTTTTCATCGTGAATACAACTCGATTTTTTGGGCAATGTATGTTTATAGTTTATTGCACCACTTATATAGGCTATATAGCTTATAGACAGACAGACAGATAGATCGATATATAGGTAGATAGAGAAAGAAAAATAGGTAGATAGATATATAGATTTGTCTCTATATATGCATGAATGTATGCATGTATGTATTCATGTATGTACCTATTTATGTATGTATTCATGTATGTACCTATGTATGTATGTATTCATGTGTGTACCTATGTATTTATGTATACATGCTTGTATATTCCGTAATAGGTATTCCAATAATGCGTCGAATCGTAAGCTTGTATGTATATACAGATATATATATATACAAGTATGTATATACAGATGCCACGTTAGTATAGCAGGAAGTTCAAATTTTTGCTTTCCTGCGTCAGGAAATTTTCGCTTTATTTTCGCGTGCGATACCAGGAAAGAGAGCTCGTTTTTATTGGCGGAGCGTTTTTTCCCGTCTTTTTATGGTACTGGCAATACCTTGTAGCGAAAGTTTATTGTACCAGGAAGCCACGTGCGAGAGATTTCATGCGTCGGTGGCTGGGGCTGTCTTTCTCTGTGTGTGTCTCTCTCTCCTCTTTCTTCCTTTCTCGTCGCTTCTTCCCCTCTTCGCTCTGTGCAATAGGCCTATCCCTCACCAAGTCAGTAATTATCGCGGGTATGTTTTATATGATGCGTTTCTGGTCATTTTTTCCTTATAGGCCTATGTATTGAATCATTCGTAGAGAATCTTGTTGATGTGCGCCTTTCCACTTGCTTTTAAATGACAGTTAATCCAGTATTCATAGAGGCCTATTTATTTTTTGTTTATAGGCCTGTAGTCTGCATGTGTACTTGTCATTAAGTGCGAACTAATCCAGTATTCATATAGACCTGCTTATCTATTTTTTTGTGTATAGACCTATATACATTTATAAAGAAGCTCGCTAATTTCTGTTTAGGCTTGTTTATAGATGTAGATATATGCCTAAATAAACCCTAAATATATTTATAAATAACCTCACCACAGTTTATCTCCGTATTCGTCATTAAATGTCAGTTAATCCAGTATTTATATAGGCCTGTGTAATATATTCTATAGGCCTATATACATTTATGAAGAATTTCGCTGTAATCTGATTTCGTACGCGACATTAATTAACAGTTAATAGTGTTAATTAAGACTGGTCGTACCCGTAACGGAATGGAATTTCTAGCTTACCTGGCTCTCGTATTTATTCTCTCTCTCTCTCTCTCTCTCTCTCTCTCTCTCTCTCTCTCTCTCTCTCTCTCTCTCTCTCTCTCTCTCTCTCTCTCTCTCTCTCTCTCTCTCTCTCTCTC
Organism: Penaeus vannamei; assembly: GCF_042767895.1. Classification (NCBI taxonomy): domain Eukaryota; kingdom Metazoa; phylum Arthropoda; class Malacostraca; order Decapoda; family Penaeidae; genus Penaeus; species Penaeus vannamei. The sequence goes on from NC_091586.1 coordinate 22,153,006, forward strand.
TCTCTCTCTCTCTCTCTCTCTCTCTCTCTCTCTCTCTCTCTCTCTCTCGCTCTCTCTCTCTCTCTCTCCCTCTCTCTCTCTCTCTCTCTCTCTCTCTCTCTCTCTCTCTCTCTCTCTCTCTCTCTCTCTCTCTCTCTCTCTCTCTCTCTCTCTCTCCTGTTCCCTTTTTATTCGTATCAGTGTTTGTTTTGATGTTTTCTTCTTTTTATGTATCCCAATGGAATGTCTTATCTGTCAGCTTCTCGTGTTTATTCTCTCACCTGTTCCCGCTTTTATTCGTCGATATTTTTTTTCTTCTTTCTTCTTCTTGTTCTTCTTCCTTTTCTTGTTCTTGTTCATGTTCTTATTGTATTTCTTTTTCTTTTTCCATTTCTTTTCTTCTTTTCTTCCTCTTCTCCCACTTCTTCTTCTACTTCTACTTCTACTTCTTCTTCTTCTTCTTCTTCTTCTTCTTCTTCTTCTTCTTCTTCTTCTTCTTCTTCTTCTTTTTCTACTTCATTTTCTTCTTTCTCTTCTTCCTTCTCCACCTCCACTTCCCCCTCCCCTTCCCCCTCCTCTTCCCCTCCCCCCTCCCATTCTTCTTCTTCATCTTCTTTTCTTTCTTTCTTTTCCATACTCTCCTACCTGGTTCCTCGTCGTACCTGCAGGTCATTGCGCCCGAAACGCGTCTGCTCACCTGCAGGTTTTGCCCGCTGATTTTTACCTGCGCCGGGTTGCATCTTCGCTTCTCTGCGTGGCTCTTCGGTGTGTGTGTGTGTGTGTGGGGGGGGGTATTGTGTGTGTGGGGGCATGTGTGTGTGTGGGGGTATGTGTGTGTGGGGGTATGTGTGTGTGGTGGTGGTATGTGTGTGTGTGGGGGGGGGTATGTGTGTGTGGGGGTATGTGTGTGTGTGTGTGTGTGTGTGTGTGTGTGTGTGTGTTAGGTTGGGATGGGTGTTTTTTTTTATTATTATTTATTGATTGATTAATTGGATTGGATTTCTTACATTGGCTGGATGGGTGTTTGGTTGGATGGATGGATGGTTGGCTGACTGAGACTGATACACACACGCGCACGTACACGCACACATACAAACACACACACACACACACACACACACACACACACACACACACACACACACACACACACACACACACACACACACACACACACACAAACACCCACACACACACACGCACACACACGCGCGCACACACACACGCACACGCACACGCACAAACACACACACACGCACCCCATACACACAACCCTTCCATACACCGAACATACACATCATGTCCAGCACCCGCGCACCACATGGAGAGAGAAGGTCTTCGGTTCCCACGGGCGGCCGCTGTGGAAACCGTATTTCTTCTTCCTCCCGATTCGCACGGGCGTCACGCGCTTGGAATGCAGAGTAAGAATGCGTGCAGTATGCAATGAGAAGGGGGGGAGGGAGGGAAGGGAGAGGGGGATAAGGATAGGGGGAGGGAGAGAAGGAGAGGGGGAGGGAGAGAAGGAGAGGGGAGGGAGAGAAGGAGAGGGGGATAAGGAGACGGGGAAGGGAGGTGGTTTGGTGGTGGGTGGTAGGAGAGGAAAAGGGAAGGGAAGGGGGAGAGGGGTAGGAGGGTAAAAAGAAGGGAGAAGGAGGTGAGAAAGAGCGAAGGGTGGGGAGGGTGAAGAAGAGAGAAAGGAAGGAAAGGGGAAGGGAGGGAGAGGGAAGGAGGAAAGGAAAGGAGGGAAATGGAGGAAAAAAGGGAAAGGAGGGACAAGGAGGGAAGAATTAGGGAGATGGGAGGGAGGAAGAAGATTACGGGAGAGGGGAGGGGAGAGGGTGGGAGGTAGCGGTAAGCGGGGGGGCGGGGGAAGGGAGGGTAGGAAGTATTGCATCTTCATCTTGCACACACAATACTCTGCCTTGCGTTATTGCCGAGGACCTTGGAGCTTGGGAGGCTGCTTGATGGCGTGGGAGACGGGCGTGGGTGAGGGGAAGAGGTGGGGGTAGGGTGGGAGGGGGAGGTGGGGGAGGGGGAGGGACGTGGGGGGAGATGGGGATGGGGAGGAGATGAGGATGGGGAGGGGGATGGATAGTGGGAGTTGGATGGGGAGGTGGGGAGGGGAAGGGGGTGGATGGGGGATGGGGAGAGGGTAGTGGAAGTTTGATGGGAGAGGGATGGGCGGTGGGGGTGAGGGTGGGTTGATTGGAGGGAGGGGATGGGGGGCATAGTAGGTGGAGCCGGAGGAGGGAGGGATGGGGTGGCGGTAGGAAATGGGTGGTGGTTGGGGGAGGGGTGGGGGTCGTTGTGGCACTGGGAATATCGGTTGACAAAGTGTGTGAGAAGAATGGGGAAAGATGTGGTGATTGTGTTGAATGTTGGGGTGATTTTATGTCTTTGTGTGTGCGAGGGGGGGGAGGGAAGAGGCGGAGAGGGGAAGAAGGGGGAGGGAAGGAGAGGGAGGGAGAGAAGGAGACGGAGGGAGGGAAGGAAGGAGAGGGAGGGAATGAGAAGGAGAGAGGGAGGGAAGGAGAGGGCGGGAAGGAGAAGAAGGGAGGGAAGGAGAGAGAGAGAGAGAGAGAGAGAGAGAGAGAGAGAGAGAGAGAGAGAGAGAGAGAGAGAGAGAGAGAGAGAGAGAGAGAGGGGAATAGGAGGAAGAGAGAGAGGGGAATAGGAGGGTGACAGAGGGAGTGAGAGCGAAGGGAAGAAAGAGAAAGAGCAGAACTAGAATTAAAAGAGAGATAATCATAAGAGAAGAGAAAACAGAAAAAAATAAAAAAAATAAGAAAAACGAGATTACAAAATTGCGTTTCCAAAGCATCCCCATAACATAACCGAGCACATACTCTCTTTTTTTTCGCCTAGTTTCGCCCGCATGCCGTCTCGTCAGGTCAAACACGCGCAACGGATTCCCGAAGTGACACAAGGTTATCCTCCATCATCGGCGTTTGCACAAGCTGTGAGATCGCGGACGGCAGCGCATGGCCCCTTAGATGCGCGTGCTATGTGGTCATGTTGGGAATAGCACATGTGAGCGTGCCAGGTGGGGGGAAAGTGGGCGGGGAGGTCCATATGGTGGCTAATCATATTTCCCGCGCGCCGCATGCTCTTCTTCTTCTTATTATTATTATTATTATTTTTTTTTAGTCGTCTTCTTTCTGTTGCTCTGAATTTTTCGTCTTTCTCCTCCGTCTCTTTCTCGCTCTTGTCTTTCTCTTCCTATTTCTGTGATTCATTGCTCTTCCTCTATTTCTTCTCTTGCTGTTTCTCCGTTTGCTCTTGCTCCTCCTCCCCCTCGTCTGTGTCTTCCTTTTCATCTTCCCCCTCCTCCTTCTTCTCCTTCCTCGCCTCCTCTATTTCCTCCTTTTCCTCTTATTCATTCCTATTCCTATTCCTAATTCTATTCTTCCTTCTCCAACTCTTTCTCCCACATCTCTTCTTCCTTTCCCTCTTTGCTCTTCCGGTTGTTTCCCTCCTCCCTCTCCTTAGCTCTCTTTGTTTCCTCCATTCCCCTAATTATCATGAAAACAAGCTTGTTTTGGCCAACGCCTGGGTGTGCGTTCTTGCATAGTATGCACACTTGTTCGTATTCAAGTCTCTTCTCATCTCTTTATCATATCTCCTTTATATTCATGTCTTTCTTCCCCCTTCCCCCTCTCCTCTCCTCCTCCCCCTTTGCCCTCCCACTAATTCATACGTTATAATACCTTCCCATGTTTTGTTTTTCTACCTCTTGTTTGATTGTGTTTCTCTTCGTTTTTTCGTTTTTTTCTTTAATGGTTGTTCGTTTTTCGCGTTTTTTTTCCTTGTGTAAATGCTCCGTTCGTACTAAGGTATTCCCCTCGCTGTCACCAGATTAGACTGCGTTTTGTTACCTCGCTCACCCCCCCTTCCCCTCCCCCCTCTGTTATCGCTTCCTGCCAAGACATGCTACTCCCCTGCCAAGGAAGTTCCCAGAAACGTGCACGCGCACACTCATTCAGTTAAATAAACATAAACACACGGTCACATGCTCAGAAACACACTCACAAATGCACACACACGCTTGCAGGTAATGTTTAAGAAATATACATTGATGCAGGTACACAGGCACACGCAAATGAGGTTTAAGAATTACACGCGGACACAGACATGTACTTACACATGCTTACAAACATTCATATACGCACAGGTCTGCATGTACTGTATATACATGTTCACACACACACACACACACAACACGAATAGCCATATTATTTAACTGCATTGTCGAGAAATAGATTGACAATATGTAGGTATGTGGGAGAGTATGAAGACTTAAAACACCAACGTTATCAGCAACCTCATAAAACAAGAAGGAAATAATAAGAATGAGTTGAAAAAAAAGAACTTTGGATGTAAAAGCACAATATACGGACCACAATCTTGAGGTACAACTGAGCTACACAAATAGCCATATTATTTAACTGCAGTGTCTCGAGAAATAAATTGACAATATGTAGGTATGTGGGAGAGTATGAAGACTTAAAACACAAACGTTATCAGCAACCTCATAAAACAAGAAGGAAATAATAAGAATGAGTTGAATAAAAAGAACTTTGGATGTAAAACACAATATACGGACCACAATCTCGAAGTACGACTGAGCTACTTGGCACGACCGAGTTGCCGAACGACCTCATTCGGTGGTTTATGTTGTGGAAATGGTCGTCGTCATCAGATAGAGGGAGAGAAGGGAGGGGAGATGGGGGGAGGAGGGAGGGGGCATGGGGGCGGAGGGGGAGGGAAGGGGTTGTAGGGAAGTTTGTGTGTGTCCGTGTGTTAATGTGTGTGTGTGAGTTCGTGTGTGTGTGTGTGTGTGTGTGTGTGTGTGTGTGTGTGTGTGTGTGTGTGTGTG
>NC_091586.1:22165360-22167860 GCF_042767895.1 Penaeus vannamei
AATCCATAAATCCTAATCCATCAACCTTTAGCCAAGAGAATGGATAGATTCAAATAGATAAGGAAATGGATAATGGACAAAAGGATGGAATCCAACTCGATAGAACGCATTTAATGAGATTGATAAATAGAGAAGCAGATAGATAAAAAAGAAGATTAACAGATGGGTGAATAGATAGATAAATGAAAAGATAGGTGGACAGATAAATAGATAATTGATAAACGGATGGATAATGAGATAGATGAAATGAAAAAAAAGTAGACTAGATAGATTAATATATAGAAAAGATGGATAAAGAAAAAGAACAGATAAATGAATAATGGATAAACGGATAGATAATGAAATGAACGAAATGAGAAGTAAAAGACAAGGGGGGTAGGTAGGTTGAGCGGGGGGGGGGGGCGAGCAAAGGGGAGCCCTCGTGATCTGTGGGTTGGGCGTCCGGTCGGTCGTTATAGGGAGTGTGCGTGTAATGACCGGCCTGTGATGATGTCGTTGGATTCTTCCCCTCTGTAAGTCCTCCTCTGGGCTTTCTTTTTTGGGGGGATTTTTTTCTTTTCTGTCTCTTTGGTTCTCTCGGAGTCTGTTTGTATGTTTTTGTCTCTGTTTCTGTTTCTTTCTTTCTGTCTGTCTGTCTGTCTGTCTCTCTCTCTCTCTCTCTCTCTCTCTCTCTCTCTCTCGCTCGCTCTCTCTCTCTCTCTCTCTCTCTCTCTCTCTCTCTCTCTCTCTCTCTCTCTTTCTCTCTCTCTTTCTCTCTCTCTTTCTCTCTCTCTCCCCCCCCTTTCTCTCTCCTTCTCTTTTTCTCTCCTCTCCTCCCTCCCTGTCTTTCTCCTCTCTTGCCTGCCCTCGACTGAAGCGAAATGCTTTTCCCTCGCTTCCTTGCGCGAGGTTGCCCTGAGGTCGTGCGAGGGGCTCGAGGGGCTGGAGGCGGCAGCGAAGGGCAGCGCTCAGCCTCCGAGCCTGAGGGAGCGGAAGGACCAAGGGAAACGCGGGCTTGCGGAGAACAATCGATACGGGAGCCGATAAAAAGCACCGGCCCGTCAACGGAGACGCTGCGGCTTCGGATGCGCTCGCTGCGTCGGTATGCGCGTGGACGCACACACACGCGCACACGCACACACGTACACGCACACGCACACGCACACGCACATGCACATGCACATGCACATGCTCATGCACATGCACATGCACATGCACACGCACACGCACACGCACACACACACGCACACACACACACACACACACACACACACACACACACACACACACACACACACACACACACACACACACACACACACACACACACACACACACACGCAAATATATTTTCAATTAAAGATACACACTCTTGCACGTACACACGCGCATACATACGTGGTCTCTATGCGTATTTGTGTATGTTTATGCATGTCTCATTTTATGTTTCACCACCACAAAAAAAAGTGAAGAAAGGAAAAGCTGGTTAATTCCCTGGATAATGTAGGAGTAAACCATATCCTGATCCACAGGGATTTAACAAGGAGCTGTGGAATGCGCGCCTTGGGATGCCTGTGTGGGAAGGAGAGGGAGAGGATGGGGGGAGTGAGAGAGAGAGAGAGAGAGAGAGAGAGAGATGGGGGGAGGGAGCAGGAGTGGGGGAGGAGGGAGGAGGAGTGGGAAAGAGGAAGAATGTAAGGGTAGTGAAATAGATAGATAAATAGATAAAGAGAGAGAGAGAGAGAGATAGAGAGATAGATAGACAGAGAGAGAGAGAGAGAGAGAGAGAGAGAGAGAGACAGAGAGAGAGAGAGAGAGAGAGAGAGGTATATATAGATAGATAGAGAACGAGAGAGAGAGAGAGAGAGAAAGCGAGAGAGAGAGACACACACACACCGACACACCGATCTCCGGGCCGTGAGAACCGCCTCGGCACATTTGCATAGAAGGGTTCTCGGTTTTCGCAAAGCGGGCGTATAGCATGACCGTTGTCTGCGGTTAATGATGGTACGACCGATGATGGTGGTGAAAATGATGAGGTTGTGGGGATGGTGATTGCGCGACCTGGAGATGGTGATGTGGTGGTGGTGATGTGACCCGAAGATGGTGATGATGATGATGATGATGGTAATATTGCGGTTGTGATGATGGTGATGTGACCCGTAGATGGTGATGATGATGGTAATATTGCGGTTGTGATGATGGTGATGTGACCCGAAGATAGTGACGTGACCTGAAGAGAGTAGTGGTGAGATGATTCGTCCTGAAGGTGGGGATGATGTGAATGTGAGGTGGCGATGGTAAGATTAATGATGATGGTGATTTTGCAGTGATAAGATCGTAATGATGATATTGAATGAAAGATAATGAAGAGAGACTGGCAATAGTTCGACAAGACTTAAACAATATGCTCTTGATATGACAGAAATTGAAACAAGAGAAGAATTATCCACATTTCTTTTCTAATTTGATATTTTGTTCAGCTTATTTTTACTTGAATATTTTGTTCAGCTTATTTTAG
>NC_091586.1:22180360-22185360 GCF_042767895.1 Penaeus vannamei
TTTTGTGTGTTTTGTTTCTTATTCTTCTGTTCTTTTATTCTTCCTCCTTCTCCTCCTCTTCCTTCTGCTCCTCCTACTCTTATTCCTCCTCCTCTTTCTCTTATTCCTCCTCCTCTTTCTCTTCTACCTCCTCTTCGTCTCTCTTCTTCTCATCCTTCTCTTTTTGACTTTTCCTTCATCTTTTTCCCCTTCCCCTTCCTCATCAGAGTCTTCCCCGCCTTCTTCCTTCTACTCTCCTTCCCCTTTCCTCAGAGGTGATGTCTCCTCTCCTCCTACCCCTTCTATCCTCCCCTCTCCCTTACCCCATCTAGCTTTACCCCTCCTCCCCTCCTCCTCTACCCTACCCTTTCCTCCTCTCTCCTACTCTCTCCATCCCTCCCATCCCCGCCTATTTCATCCCATCTCCTTCCAACCTCTCCTCTCTTCTCATCCTTTCCTTACCACTCTGCTTCCATTTCCTTCCCCTCCTCTCCCTTCCCTTCTCTTCCACTCCTCTCCCATCCCTATCCAACCCCTCCTCTCCTCTTCCCTTCCACTCTCCTACCCTTCCCTCCCCTTCCCCTCCCTTCCCCTCCCTCCCCCTCCTCTTCCTTCCACTCCCCTCCCTTCCCCTTCTCTACCTTCCCTCCCACTCCCCTCACCGACCCCCCCTCCCCTTCTACAACACACCCCCTCCCCCTCCCCCTCCCCCACATCGCCGGCGGCGTCGTCAGCCTCAAAAGCCAAGAGAAAACACTCGCGGCCACAGCGCTGACGCCGCCGAGCCCGTGAAAGCTGCTGGCGGCATAAAACATCAGCTCGGCGAAAGTCAGCGACGAGTCAGCCCGTTGCTGCGTGTCGGTCGTTCGTTGGTTCGTTCGTGTCGGGAGTTCGTTCGTTTATATCGGTCGTTCGTTCTTGTTGTTGCTGTGTCCGTTCGTGTCATACGTTCTTGTTATTGATGTGTCCGTTCGTGTCGGTCGTTCGTTCGTTCGTTCGTCCGTGTCGGTCGTTTGTTCGTGTCGGTCGTTCGTTCTTGTCGTTGGTGTGTCCGTTCGTGTCGTACGTTCGTTCGGTCTTTCGTGTCGTTGGTGTGTGTTCGTTCGTTAAGTGTGAAGAGCAATGTCGTTCTTTGTCGCGTCTTGGTTGTGTTTCTGTTTTTTTTTTTTCTTCCTTTAGTCTGTTCTTCCTAGAGTTTCTTTATTTTTTTCTTCTCATCTCACTTCTTTTTCTTTTCGCCTCCTTTTTTTTGCCTATTTCCCCCCTTCTCCTTCTCTCCCTCTCCCTCCCCGTCCTCTTCCCACTCCTCTTTCCCTCTCACCCTTTTTCTCAGATTCTGTTTTTCTCTTATCCTTTCCTCCACCCTTTTTTCATTCCACTCCTCTCCTCTCTTCTCTCTCCCCTCCCTCTCCATATCCCCTCCCTCTCCCTCTCCTCCCCCTCTTCGTCTTCCTCTCCCTCTCCTCTCCTTCTTCTTCCTCTCCCTCCCTCTCCCTCTCCCTCTCCTTCTTCCTCTCCATCCCTCTCCCCTCCCTCTCCCTCTTTCCTTCACCCCTCTCCCCCCCCTCCTCCCCCTCTCGATTTATTCCCCCGGGCACACGTAAGTAGCCATGACGCCCTATTTACTGTGCCAATGTCAGCCGGCTTGGCATTGGGCACGAAGGGTAGTGTGTAAAATGACGTAAATTGGTGGAAAAGTCAATAAAGAATAAAATAAAAGAAGAGAATAGGAGAGAGAGAGAGAAAATAGGACACGGAAGCTGTTGGCTTGAAGTAGTGCATTGAGGAGGTCGTCTGGGCCTTATTATTATTATTATTTTTTTTTTATATGAATGTGCTTATTTGGTGGTTGTGAATTTTGCTTGAATTAATGTTTTGGTTTGGTGTTCCTTCGTTATGTGTATTTTTTTGTTCTTTTTTTCTTTTTTTTTGTATTTATGCGTATGTCCCTTTTTTTTAGGTATTTTTGTGTACGATTTCTTAAATATATGTTTATTGTGTGTTTAAATTATTTGTATGTGTTTATGACTCTTGACATCTATGTTTCGGTGGAGGATTTTCTGAATTTTGATTTTTTTTCTTTCTTTCCGAAAAGCACCATTGAAATGCAAATGCAGGTTCACTAATGCTTGATTTTCTCTCATTCCAGGTACGTGCACTTGTTATGGCGTAACTCCGTGCTTGGTTGGTAAAGGCTTTGGTATTTTATCCTTTCTGTTTTTTTTTTTTATTTCTCGCAATAAAAGTTCACTTGCGTTTAGTCTCAGTTGGGTGAATGTTTAATAGTCTTTCTGTTGTGTATAACTGTGGCTATAGGTCGAAGATATGTGCACACGCACACGCACGCGCACACGCACGAGCACACGCACACGCACACGCACACTCACACGCACACGCACACGCACACGCACACGCACACTCACACTCACACTCACACTCACACTCACACTCACACTCACACTCACACTCACACTCACACTCACACTCACACACACACACACACACACACACACACACACACACACACACACACACACACACACACACACACACACACACACACACACACACACACACACACACACACACACACACACACTTACAAAACTGCTCTCTCTCTCTCTCTCTCTCTCTCTCTCTCTCTCTCTCTCTCTCTCTCTCTCTCTCTCTCTCTCTCTCTCTCTCTCTCTCTCTCTCTCTCTCTCTCTCTCTCTCTCTCTCTCTCTCTCTCTCTCTCTCTCTCTCTCTCTCTCTCTCTCTCTCTCTCTCTCTCTCTCTCTCTCTCTCTCCTCTTTCTCGTCTCTCCCTCCCTTCCTCCCTCCCTCCTTTCTCGTCTCTCCCTCCCTCCCTCCCTCCCTCCTTTCTCGTCTCTTCTCCCTCCCTCCCTCCCTCCCTCCTTTCTCGGCTCCCCCCCCCCCCCATCGTGTTTCACCACTCGCTAGATCTGTTGCCCTGAAATGCCAAAGCTTGAAGCTGGAGGTCGTCCGTCGCTTGCGTGCACGAGAAGGGAAGAAAGAAAAGAAGAAAAAAAAAAGAGATAAAATAAGAAAAAAAGAGATGCCCTTGTTTTTAGTCACGATAAGAAAAGGCATCCTTGGTGGCCAGAGATAACAAAGGCAGGAATGCATGCGGATGCTGATGCTAGCGCTGATGCTGATGTGAGTGGAGATAAGGGGGAGTGGAGATAAGGACACGTAATGCAGACACATACATACGGGGGTGTTATACGGACACGCTGAAATACGCACACGTACACGTATGGTCGCACGTACACGGATTTCAAAGAGATGCATTGGAGTGATGGATAGATGGATGAATAGGTAGATAGATAAGGTAGATAGATAGACAGATAGATAGATAGACACACACGCAAAACACAATCATGTAGGTATATGGATGGCTAAACAGATAGACAAACAGACAGACAGATAGACAGATACGCAAATCACAAGCATGTAGGGAAATAGATGGATAGATAAATTGATAAACAGACAAACAGACAGATAGACAGACACGCAAATCACAAGCATGTAGGGAAATAGATGGATAGATAAATAAATTGATAGACAGACAAACAGACAGATAGACAGACACGCAAATCACAAGCAAATAAATAGATAAATAGATAAATCGATAGACAGACAGACAGATAGAAAGACACGCCGAGCACAAGCATGGAGGTCTCCCAGATCCACTCGTGTCAAGTGTCACTTCGTCGAGGCTGTCAAGCGGCGACGACCCTTGACACCCCCCCCCCCCATCGTCAAGTCCTTCGCCGATTCTCTGTAATTGCGCGCGCGTTTTGCTTGATTTTTTTAAGAGAGAGAGAGGGAGGGAGGGAGAGAGAGAGAGAGAGAGAGAGAGAGAGAGAGAGAGAGAGAGAGAGAGAGAGAGAGAGAGAGAGAGAGAGAGAGAGAGAGAGAGAGAAATGAGAAAGAGAAAGAGAAAGGAAAAGAAGAGAAAGAGGTCGAGGAGAAAAGAGGAGAGAAATAAAACGCAGAATGGAAAGGAGCATCAAAGAAAGAAAGAAAGAAAGAAAAGAAAGAAAAAATGGAGACAGAAGGCAGCTCAAGAACAAGGCCACTCAGCCCGCCCGCCAATCACGAACAACAACGAAGGCGGTGATCAGCGCACGCCCACGATCGCGTATGTGGGCGGGCGAGCGGGCGGGCGGCGGCGGGCGGCGGAAGGACGGAAATGTGCCATGCAGCTGGACCGAGGGCTGGGGGAGGGGGGGTGGCGGGAGGGGGGGGGGATCGCCACCCGCTCGACAGTCCCGGATGTGATTTAAGCGGGGGGGAGGGAGGGGGTAGGGGGAGGGATGGAGAGGGTAGGGGGAATTTTGTGGTCTTTTCTATCTTCCTCCCCACCCTCCGCTCCCTCCTCTTGGGTCCCCCTCCTTCTCTCTTCTTCCTCTTTTCAATTTGTTTCTCTCTTTCCGTCCTTCCTTGCCTTATTCCCTTTTCCTTCTCCCCGCCTTCGCTCTTTTTTTCCACTCCTCTCCTCTCCTTATCTTATCTCCTTTCGTTTTTTTTTTCACCCCTATTCCTCCCTCTACCTTTCCTCTCCTCTACCCTCTTCCTCAGGCCGACCTCTCTCCTTCCATTTTTCTCACCTCCCACACCCTTCTCCCTCTGCCCCTCCCTCTCCCTCTTTCATTGCCTCCCTCTCTCTCCCTCTCTTTCTCTCATTGCCTCTCTCTCTCTCTCATTGCCTCCCCCTCTCTCTCGTATTGCCTCCCTCTTTCTCCCTCTCCCTCTCTCATTGCCTCCCTCTCTCTCATTGCCTTCCTCTTTCTCCCTCTCCCTCTTCCTCTCTCAGGATAGGTACTTGTACAAAAAATAGGATAATGGAAAAGGGATTGGTGGTGGGAGGGGAAATAGGGAAAAGAGTGGGGGGAGAGGGGAAGGCTAGAGAGAGGGGCAAGGAGGAATATGTGAAGGGGAAAAAAAGGACAAGGAGAGGGACAGATAGATAGATGACTGGAAAGTATATGATACATGGGTAGAAAGATATTTTTT
>NC_091586.1:22200360-22202860 GCF_042767895.1 Penaeus vannamei
GACGAGAAAAAAAAATCGGCAACATTGGTCTACATATTTCGCAAAATCGACGACCTTAAAAGAATAGTAATAAAAGAAATAGATAGATGAATAAATGAATAAGCAGATGAGATTAATAAGTGAGAAAAAATGACGATATTGAAAAGATAGTAATAAAAGAGATAACTAGATGAATAAATGAATAAATAAAAATGATTAATGAATGGGAAAAAATAAGATAATAATGATGATATTAAAAAGATAGTAAGAAAATGAATAGAGTAATAAATGAATAAACAGAGAAGATCAGTAAATGAGAAAAAAATGAAAATAATAATGATATAAAAAAGATAGTGGTAAAAGAGATAAATAGATAAATTAATGAATAAGTAAATAAGATTGATAAAATGAAAAAAATGAAAATAATAATGATGTTATTAAGATAGATGACTTTAATAACACCAAGAGAAAGTGTGTGAAATCGTAATTAACACTGATAGATAAAAAAAAAAAATAATAATAATATTAATTAAAACAGATAACTTAATACCGAAAGAAGGTGTGTGAATAAGTAAATAAGATTTATAAATGAAAAAAATATAAAATAATAATTATTATATTAAAACAGATGACTTAATACCATAATTATGATGATATTAAGGTATTAATAAATAAAAAAAGGAAAATGATATGATGATATTAAAACCGATAACTTAATACCATAATAAAGATGATATTAAAAGAGATGACTTAATACCATAATAAAGATGATATTAAAACAGACGACTTCAAATAACACCGAGAGAAGGTGCGCTAATAAATACCACATTACCAAACCCTTCGCGCACAGGACCCTGACTTAATACCATAATAAAGATGATATTAAAACAGACGACTTCAAATAACACCGAGAGAAGGTGCGCAAATACATACCACATTACCAAACCCTTCGCGCACAGAACCCGGCGGATGGTTGCAAGCGCTGCCTAGTTGCAACGACAAAGGACCCAGCTGACGTTGCACGGGACTCACGAACTCGCTCCCCAGTTTTATGGCCACGAAATTCCCCTTTAAAGGACCCTTTCTCCGCGTGACGTCATCCGTGGTGTGTCACGTTGGGTGGGATATACGGACAGAGGGGAATAAAAGAGGGGGAAGGGGGGAGGGGATGGATGGATGGGTAGATAAGGAAAGAAAGAGGGAGGAAAAAGAGGGGATGGGAAGGGAGTGAGGGATGGGTTGATAAGGAAAGAGGGGGGAAAAGAGGGGAAGGGGAGGGATGAATGGATGGATAGATATGAGGAAAGAAGGGGGAAAAGAGGGGGATGGGAAGGGATGGGTGAATGGATAGATAAAGAAGAGGAGGGGGAAAGAGGGGAAGGGAAGGGATGGATGGATGGATAGATAAAGAAAGGCGGGAAAGAGGGAAGGGAAAGGATGAATGGATGGATAGAGTGAAGGAAAAGAAGGAGTGATATTTGGGGGAAACTCGAGGGGAAGATAAGGGATGAATGGATAGAGTGAAGAGAAAAAGGATAATTGGTAGAGATAGGGGCGAAAAAAGAAGGTTGTTGAAGAGGAACAGGAGGGATAAATGGATGGATAGAAGTGAAGAAAGGAAGGATGATTGGGGGAGGTAGAGGGGATGAAATAATTGACGGAGGAAGTGGGGGATCAGATAATAGGAGGGGAAGGGGAGGAAAATGGGTGAAAAAGTTGGAGAAAAAAATTGTAAGAATGAATAAGGGAAAAAATGTAAAATGCGGATATTATGTGTGTGTGTGTGTGTGTGTGTGTGTGTGTGTGTGTGTGTTTGTGTGTGTGTGTGTGTGAAGTGTGTGAAGCGATCGACGATGTGTGTGTGTGTGTTTGTGTGTGTGTGTGTGTGTGTGTGTGTGGGTGTGTGGGTGTGGGTGTGGTGTGTGGGTGTGGGTGTGGGTAGTGGGTGTGGGTGTGGGTGTGGGTGTGGGTGTGGGTGTGTGTGTGTGTGTGTGTGTGGGTGCGTGATGTGAACGAAGAGAAAATAGATAAGTAATTTAGAGAGAAATTGGATAAAATGATCGAACAGGAAATATACTTTTAGTAATTGAACAGACAAATAGATACAATAATGGCGTGGAAAAATAGAGAGAACAATTGGGGGAAATTACATGTAATAAAAGAGATTGTAAACGATCGGGATTGATGAATTAGATAATAGAGGAGAGGGGGGGAGGGGAGGGGTCGGGGTATTTTGGCACGTGTGTTTGTTTTTGTTTTTTTGCTGTTGTTTTTTTTTGCTTTATGTTTATGAACTGGATTTGCTTGTCGTGGTCTGATGCTTCTGGTTTTGTGACCGGTCTTGGGGGTGGGTGGGGGGTGGGGTGGTGTGGGGTGGGGGGTTATTTGCATCGTAATTTGCATATTGCAAGATATTGTATATATGTGGGGTGATTTTCTTTCTTTCTTTTTCTTTTTCTTTCGTCTGGGTATGAGGAGTGACTGTGATACAAAGTCTGGTAAGATTTTATGATCCTGTAGC
>NC_091586.1:22207860-22212860 GCF_042767895.1 Penaeus vannamei
ATATCAGGTTCAGGATATCCGTGTTTTGTGAAACGAAAAAGATTTTATGTTTATCTTGTACAATCATGTTAATTAGCTATGCCACTGTTCCATTATTATTATTGTTGTTTTATATACATAATCCAGTAAGTTCTGTTATTAGATTAAATACACTTTTCCATTTTTATTATTTTTTTAATATATAAAATCCAATAAGTTTTGTTATTATATATAAATAAATAAATTACCTAGTATTGAAATAGAGTCCAAAACAATAACGTGTAAACAAAATCCAGGTAATTAATAAAAATCCCCGTTTTCTTTGCGCGGGAGGGGAAACTGCGGAAAACGTGGCCGTTAGCGCGCGCGTTCGTTCCCTCACAGATCCTTATCATAAATTAGATATTTCCATCTGGACGCGTCCCCGACTGCGCTGCAAGATTGCCTGGGCGAAGAGCAGGAGGAGAGAGAGATAGGGAAATTAAGGAGTGATTATGCTCGTGGACGAAGAGGGGGAAAGGGTAAGAAATGAGGGAGAGGAGAGGAGAGAGAGATAGGGAAATTAAGGAGTGATTATGCTCGTGGACGAAGAGGGGGAAAGGGTAAGAAATGAGGGAGAGGAGAGAAGGTGGAGGAGGAGGGTAGAGAGAGAGAGAGAGTTGAGCTGATGAAGGGATTGAGAAGAAATATTCAGAAATAAAGGAAATTGAAGAAACATATAGATTAAGAACTAGTATCTTTCGTATGGAGTTTGATGGAATTCAATCAAACTTTCTTTTTAATGAAAGAAATAAAACAACGAAAAAATATCACACTCCTCCTTACCCGGAGAACCCCCCCCCCCCCCAGAAAAAAACGACAAAAGGAAAAAAAGAAAAGAAAGCAAAACGAAAAAGGAAAAAGAAAAATCGAAAAAAAAGAAAAAAAACAAAACGAAAAAAGAAAAGAAAAAAGAAAAAAAATAAGAACACGAAAAAAAAAACAAAAAAAAAAAAAACAATAGACGAGGTCAGAAAAGTTCACTTGGCGAGGCGCACAGCAGTATCTGGCCGTCGCCTCCGCCCACGCCCCACGGTAGCCTATAAAACCCCCTGCAATCGCTTCATCGAGGGCGGCCTCTGCAACAATTGATGGCGTTGCGTCGGTCGGAAGGATTTAGGTGTTTGTTTGTTTGTTTGTTTCAAGATTGGGTGTTTTGCTGCCTTTTTTCCCTTGTTTGTGTGTTTGTTTCTAGGTGATTTTTGGGTATATTTACTTGTTTTGTGTATATTTCTTGATATTTTTTATTTATGTGTGTCAATATTTATTTATTTTTTTGTGTGTCAATATTTATTTATATTTTTGTGTGTCAATATTTATTTATATTTTTGTGTGTCAATATTTATTTATATTTATATTTATTTTTATTTTTTGTGTCTATATTTCTTGATTTTTTTGCGTGTGATATTTTTGTATTTTTTCTTCTTCTTCAAATGATCTTTTTTTTCTATCTCGTCTCATTTGTTTTTGTTTTTTGCTCGATCTCTCTTATCTTCTCTTCCTTCTTTTCTCTTATATTCTCTCGACTCATATTTTCCCCTCCTCTTCCCTTCTCTTTATTTTTTCTCTCTTCTTTTCCTTCCCCCTCTCCCCCTTCTCACCTCTTCCCCACCCCCCTCCCCCCTCCTATCTTCGCTCCAAATTTCCCTTGAGAGTGAGGATAAGAAAAAAAATGTGTGTGTGTGTGTGTGTGTGTGTGTGTGTGTGTGTGTGTGTGTGTGTGTGTGTGTGTGTGTGTGTGTGTGTGTGTGTGTGTGTGTGTGTGTGTAAAAGTGTTCGTGTGTTTGTGTTCGTGTGTGTGTGTTCGTGTGTGTGTGTTCGTGTGTGTGTTTGTGTATGTGTGTGTGTGTGTGTGTGTGTGTGTGTGTGTGTGTGTGTGTGTGTGTGTGTGTGTGTGTGTGTGTGTGTGTCTGTCTGTGTCTGCGCATGTGCATGTGTATTCGTGTGTGTGTGTTTGTGTATTTATATCCGTGTGTGTGTGTGTGGGTGGGTGGGTGGGTGGGGGGGTGATAAGTATGAAATATGCAAACACAGACACTCTCTCCCTCACACGCGCGCCTTCACTCATCACGCGAGCTTTTTGGAAAGCTTTGGGAGTGACATTTACACCTCCTCAACCTCCACCACCCTCCCTCTCCCCCTCCCTTCCCCCACTCCCCTTCTTCCCCCTCTCCCCTCTTTCCCCACTCCTACCCCTTCTTCCCCCCTCTGCCCTCCTTCCCCCACTCCCCTTCTTCCCACCCTCTCCACTTTTATCCTCTATCCTTCCCCCACGCCCCCACATACCCATCTTTTAGTTAGCTTTTATCCTCTATCATGCTTTTTCTTTTTTTCCTCTTCTCCTCCTTTTTCTACTATTATTCCTATTTCTTCTTATGCTCCTTCTTCTCTTCCTCCTCCTCGTTCTCGATCTCTTCTCGCTTTTCGTATTACTACTCCTCTTCTTCTTCTTCCTCCTCCTTCTCCTCCTTTCCCTCTCCCTCCTCCACCTCTTCCTTCTTAACCTCCTTTCCTCTCCTCTCTATCTTCCCCTTTTCTTCCCTCTGCTGCTCCTTCCCTCCACCCCCTTCCCCCTCTCCTCGCCCTCCCCCCCTCCACCTCGCCGTCGCTAATGGATTTTACGGCGTTGTTCTTATTTGTATTTCCTATTCTTCTGTTTGTGTTTTTTTCAGCTGTGTTTTATTTTCTGTTTTGTTTTACGCTGTTTTTTTTTTTTTTTCTTTGTTGCTCGTTGAAGTTTCGCCTTTCACTTTCTTTTGTTAATTTTTTCTTGTTTTCTTCTTTTCTTGGTCTTTCTCATTTATCAGTCTCTTTCTCAGGTATCTCTCTTTTGTCTCTTCTTTCTCTGGTTTGTTGTCTTGACTCCTTCGTATCTTTCCTAATTCTTCTTCCCTCCGCTCTTCTTCCTCTTCTTCGTCTTCATTCCTCCTTCTCACTCAGAGACTTTCTCCATCTCCTCTTCCTCAAACCACTCCTCCTCTTTTCGTGCCTCGTCTATTTCCTTTTTTTTCTTCATAACCTCTTCTTTCTTCCACTTTCTGCTTCTCCTCGGGTCCTTCCTCTTTCGATTTTTATTTTATTTTATTTATTTTTTCTTTAATTGTTAGGTCAAGCACTATATCAGCCTCACTGTATTTGTACTTAACACCTCCTCCCCCCGAATTTGAACTTGACCCCCCAGAAAAAAGGAGAGAGTGAGAGTGAGAGTGAGAGTGAGAGTGAGAGTGAGAGTGAGAGTGAGGGTGAGGGTGAGGGTGAGGGTGAGGGTGAGGGTGAGGGTGAGGGTGAGGGTGAGGGTGAGGGTGAGGGTGAGAGAGAGAGAGAGAGAGAGAGAGAGAGAGAGAGAGAGAGAGAGAGAGAGAGAGAGAGAGAGAGAGAGGAGAAAGAGAAAAAAGCAGACAGTTGTCAAGTTCAGTTAGCATTTGCCGTGATAGATGATATGCTGAGATGGGACGCGACATATCAATTATGATTTTTAGTTGATCAACCTTATTAATTTATCTCCTCATGATGACCTTTGACCCCTATTGGATCACACGTCTTTCTTGACCAATCGTATCCCAGTCTCCTCCTCTTCCTTTTATCATCTCTTCCTCATCTTCTTTCTCCTCTTTGTCCTTCTTTTCCCCCCTTCCTCCTCCTTTCTCTCCTTCCTCCTCCTCTCTCCCTTTCTTATTCCTCTCTCTCCTACCTCCTCCTCTTTCTCCTCCTCTCTCCCCTTCCTCCTCCTCTCTCCCTTTCCTATTCCTCTCTCTCCTACCTCCTCCTCTTTCTCCTCCTCTCTCCCCTTCCTCCTCCTCTTTCTCCTCCTCTTCTCCCCTTCCTATTCCTCCTGATTCTTACTTCCCCCTCCTGATTCTCGTCATCTTCTTTCTGTTTCCTTCGTCTTTTTCTTTATTTCTCAGACGCCCCAAGATAGAACAAAAGAAAAAAAAGGTGACGCGCCCTCTCAATACTTAGCGTTCTCTTGGGCGTTCAGTGTGCAGCTGTCGAGGGGCGGGGTGGGCGGGGTGGGCGGGGGAGAGCGGGTGTCGTGGGGGTATCGGGGGAGAGGGAGGAGGAGGGTGGAGGGGCGGGGTTCTCGTCTGTCTTAGTTTGCTTGCTTTTTTTTTCTTTCTTTCTTTCTTTCTCTTTCTTTCTTTCTTACTTACTTGTTTTCTTTCTTTCTTTCTTTCTTTCTTGTTATCTTTCTTTCTTTCTTTCTTTCTTTCTTTCTTTCTTTCTTTCTTTCTTTCTTTCTTTCTTTCTTTCTTTCTTTCTTTCTTTCTTTCTTTCTTTTAAGGGTGACCGGGATTCGGGGGTTTTGTTCTCTTCGCTTTGTTTTCTTTATTTGAGTTTGCTTTTGTTCTCTTTCTGTTCTTTTGTTTTCCTCGTTTTTGAAATGTCTTGATTGTTTGTATATTTTGTGTGTCTTTGGCTCTGCCTTTGTGTCTTATTCTGTTCTCTTTCTCTCTCTCTCTCTCTCTCTCTCTCTCTCTCTCTCTCTCTCTCTCTCTCTCTCTCTCTCTCTCTCTCTCTCTCTCTCTCTCTCTCTCTCTCTCTCTCTCTCTCACTCTCCCTCTCCCTCTCCCTCTCCATTTCCCTCGCCCTCTCCCTCTCCTTCTCCCTCTCCCTCCCCTCCCTCCTCCCCTCCCTCCTCTCTCCCTCCCTCTCCCTCTCTCTCCCTCTCTCTCCCTCTCTCTCTCTCTCTCTCTCTCTCTCTCTCTCTCTCTCTCTCTCTCTCTCTCTCTCTCTCTCTCTCTCTCTCTCTCTCTCCCTCTCTCTCTCTCTCTCTCTCTCTCTCTCTCTCTTTCTCACTCCCGCTCCCGCTCTCTTTTTTTCTTTCTTTCTTTCTCTTTCTATTTCTCTTCCTCCCTCCCTGTTTCTCTCACTCCTCGCTCATGCCCCTTCTCTTCCACTCACCTCCTTTACTTTTCCCGCCACCCTCCTCTCCATACCCCTTTCCCCCAACCTCCCATTACCCTTCATAAAACACTTCCTCC
>NC_091586.1:22222860-22227860 GCF_042767895.1 Penaeus vannamei
GAGGAGGGGTGGGTGGGCGGAGGTGCCAGGGTTGAGGGTGTGTTTGGGGGAGGAGTTGGTAGGGTGGGGTTGGAGAGGTGGGGGAAGAAGAGGGTGTGGGAGGGATGGGGGTTAGGGAAGTTTTGAGGGGTTTAGGTGCGGTGGGGTTGGAGAGTTGGGGGGAAGGGGGTGTGGGAGGGATGGGGGAATGGGAAGGGATGAAGGGAGTTGTGTGGGAGGGTGAAGGAGGAGAAGGGTGGAGAAAGTTGGTGGGTGGGAGGGATATAGAAGGGAGGGGCAAAGGAAGCGGGGATAGTGGGAAAGGGGTAAGGAAGGAGGAGGATGTGGAGAGGGTTGTGGGAGGGGTAAAGCAGGTGGAGGGTGGAGGGGGTTGCGGGAGGGGGGGGGTAGGAGAAAGGTAGAGGGAGAGGTTGGAGACGCAATTGAATTTGATCTTGAAGGGCGTGCAGCCGTGCAAGGGCGTGCAGTCGTGCATGTGGCTTTGAGAGAGCAAGCAGGGAAATTTCTTTAATTATTGTTCATGTTGCTATTATTAGTGGTAGTAGGATGGTGATGATGATGATGATGATGATAATGTTAATGATGATGATGTTGGTGATGATAATGGTGATGATAATGATGATGATGATGATAATGATGATGATGATGATGGTGATGATAATGATGATGATGATGATGATGATAATGATGATGGTGATGGTGATGATAATGATAATGATGATGGTGATAATAATGGTAACTGATGATAATGATGATATGATGACATTGATGCTGATTGTAATAATACTTACCTCGATCATCATTATTATTACTCTTGTTGTTATTCTTCTCGATATAACCTTTTCGCATCAACAACATCGTCGTCACTTTTTTTTTTTTCTTTTTTTTTGTCTCTCCCCTTAATTGTCTCTTTTAAAAAGCTACAGCTAAAGGTCACGAGTCAGAACACATTATTGGAGCGACAGGGACTTCCCCCAAAGGACATTTTGAATGTTGTTATTGAGACATAGACTGTGTATTGGTAGATGGGTGGATGGACTTGTGTGTCATGGATGAATGTGCAGATAGATGTGTGGATAGATTGACAGGCAAATGGATGGATAGATAGACTAATAGATAGATAAATGTGGATAGATAGATAGACAAATGTGGATAGATTGACAAATAGATATACAGACAAATAGATAGATAGACAGATAAGTAGATATAGAAAGAAAGTAATGGAGAGAGATGGGTTTAGAGAAATAGACAAATAGATGGACAGATGGATGGATCGAAGTACGAATAAAAGGCAGAAAAATAATGGCATTTTCGTGTCCCCCAAAATTAGCTACGGTACGGTACCTATTCCCATAGTTGTTGAGACAATGCGGAGGTGTTCTGAGAGAGATGGTGTAAGAGTGACGTCATTATCTATTACAGATGGTGACGATGATGATAAGCAGGAGATCAGAATGGGTTGATTGGCGAAAGGTCAAAGGTCGCAAGTGGGAGGTCATATTGATGGGTGTAGTTGTTAATAGAAGGTCATTGGGTAGAAGTGTTGGGAGGGATAGGCACTTAATGGGACGAGGGAATTGCTTGTTTCTCAAGTAAGTGTAGTTTCGTTTGTCTGAATTGGTAGTTAGGGAGTTTAAGGGAAAGAAAAAAAGGGTTAAAAAAGGTCGTTTAAATTTGTGGTTTTTGGGAGTTTAAGGAAATAAAAAATAAGAAAGGTCGTTTAAATTGGTGGTTTTGGGAGCTGAAAGGAACGTAAAAACGATTATAAAAGGTTTAAAATGGTAGTTTGGGAGTTTCAAGGAATAAAGAAAATATTAAAAAAGATCGTTTAAATTGGTGGTTTGGGAGTTTTAAAGGAAAGAAAAAAATATTGAAAAAAGTTATTTGAATTGCTAATTTGGGAGTTTGAAGGAGAGAATAAAAATGACAAATAAAGGTCTAAATTGTTGGTTTGGGAGTTTAAAGGAAAGAAAAAATATTTTTAAAAGGGTCGAAATTGTAATTAAAAGATAGGGGACATAAACGAACTTGGATTAAAAAAGGAGGAATTTATTTGGAGAGAAAAAAAAAAAAAACAAGATAATAAAGAAAACAAAATTAAAAGGGCATAAAGGAGTGGAAAGATCGAAATGTAAATTAGAAGATGGAGACAGAAACGAACTTGATTTGAAAAGAATGAAAATGAATTTGGAAGTGAATTGCCTCTTCGAAGGGAGAGGCTGGTCGAGAAGAGGTAATTTTGCCGATTTTCTTTTCTTTTCTTTTCTTTTCTTTTAAGAGGGGTGCTGGGGGTGTGGAGGACGGAGGAGGGGAGAGGGGGTAGGAGAGGAGAGGAGAGGGGAGCTGGGTAGAGGGGAGAGGAGAGGAGGAGAGAGGGGAGCTGGGTGGAGGGGAGAATAGAAGAGAACAGGGGAGAGGGGTAGAAAGCGGAGAGGAGAGGGGAGGGGGAGGAAGGAGAGAAAGAGGGGGAGGAAAAGGAAAGAAAAGGTGGTGAGGAAGATGACGAAAAAGGGAAGAGACAGGGGGGAGGGACGAAGGGAAGAGATAAGGAAGAAGAGAAGAAAGAGAGAGGACGACGAGAAAGGAGGAAGGAGGAGAGAGAGAGAGAGAGAGAGAGAGAGAGAGAGAGAGAGAGAGAGAGAGAGAGAGAGAGAGAGAGAGAGAGACGAAGAGACGAAGAAATAGCTCTCCCCCTGATGCTCAGATTTTTCTTGAGTCTTCACCAAGTATTTCCTGGCACTGGGGAGAGGCTGGAGGACTTTTATGTTGCTCCCCCCCCCTCTCTCTCTCTCTCTCTCTCTCTCTCTCTCTCTCTCTCTCTCTCTCTCTCTCTCTCTCTCTCTCTCTCTCTCTCTCTCTCTCTCTCTCTCCCTTTCCCTCCTTCCTCCCCAATCCCTCTCCCTCCTTCTCCTCCCTCTCCTCTCCCTCTCCCTCTCCCTCCTTCTCCCCTCTCCCTCCTCCCTCCCTCTCCCTCTTCCTCGCTCTCCCTCCCTCCCCCTCCATTTTCCCCTCTCCCTCTCCCCTTCCTTGCCCTCACTCTCTCTCTCTTTCGCTCTCTAGCTCATTCGCTCTCTGTCTCTACCTGTCTATATGTCTGTCTGTCTGCCTGTAAATCAATCTGCATCTCTCACTGTCTGTCTGCCTGTCATCTTGCTTTCTCTTTTTATACGTCTGTTTTCACATGTTTTCTTTCTCTTCTTTCAGTTCTAGTATTTTCACTTTTTTCTCCTTTACGCATCTCTTCTTTTCATTTCTTCTCTACCCTTCCCTCTTCCTCTCTTCCTGTTTACTTCCCCTTCTCTCCTCCTATCCCTTCCTCTCTCTCCCTCTCCCCACTCTCTCCCTCATTCATTCTTGCTCTCCCTCCTTCCCTCTCTGTCTTATCCTTCTTTCCTTCCTTCCTCCCTCTCTCCCTTATTGACCTATCACCCCTACCCCCTCATCCTCCCCCCCCCCCCCTCTCTCTCTCTCTCTCTCTCTCTCTCTCTCTCTCTCTCTCTCTCTCTCTCTCTCTCTCTCTCTCTCTCTCTCTATCTCTCTCTCTCTTTCTCTCTCTCTCCTCTCCCTCCCTCCCTCCTTCCCTCCCTCCACCTCCCCTCCCCTCCCTCCCCCTCTCCCCCCCCTCTTTTGCCCCCATCACCTACCCCCTCATCCATCCCCCCATCCCTCTCTCTCTCACTCTCCCCCCCCCTCCCCTTCCCCCTCCGTCTCCCTCCTCCCTCTCCCTCTCCCTTCCTCTCTCCCTCTCTTCCTCCCCCTCCCCCCCCCCTCGAGGAATGACGCGAGGGGCTTCTCCGTCTCTGCGCTAACCTTTTAGCCCTGGCACTGTCTCCTCTGTTCTCTCATAGGCCTATATGTTCACTCTTTCCTCTGCTTTCTTCTCTCATAGGCCTATTCACTCTTTCGTCTCTGCTTTCGTTTTCCTTTCTTTCCTTCCTTCTCTTTTTTTTGGGGGGGAGGGTGGTGGTAGAGGGGTATTCTATTCTTGTCTCTCTTTGTTTCACTATTTCTGTTTCTATATCTCGTTCTGTGTTTTTGTGTCTGTTTATGTCTCTCTCTCTCTCTCTCTCTCTCTCTCTCTCTCTCTCTCTCTCTCTCTCTCTCTCTCTCTCTCTCTCTCTCTCTCTCTCTCTCTCTCTCTCTCTCTCTCTCTCTCTCTCTCTCTCTCTCACTCTCATTCTCTATTTTCTTTCACTCTCTCTTTCTCAAGGACAAGGGCACCGACGTAAGGGTGGGGGTGAGTAAGCAAATCAGAGACCATATGTGTGTATGTATGTATGTATGTGTGTATGTATGTATGTATGTGTATGTGTATGTATATATGTGTATGTATGCATGTATGTGTATGTATGCATGCATGTGTATGTATGTATATATGCATGTATGTGTGTGTATGTACGTATGTATGTATGTATGTATGTATGTATGTATGTATGTGTATGTGTGTATGTATTTATGTATGTGTGCATGTGTGTGTGCGTTATGCTTGCAAAATCACGCTTTATGGACGATGATAAGACATCGATGAATAAGATGAGCTTTAATATAACACGAGGCGCACCTGTAGAGGGGGGTTATATGGGGGGAAGGAAGGGGGAGATGAAAATGGGGAGGGGGGATGATAATGGAGGGAAGGAGAGAGAGAGAGAAAGAAAGAACGATGATAAATAGGAAGGAGAAGCGAGAGATGTTGATAATGTAAGGAGGAAGGTGAGGTGATAATGAGGGGAGGAGGAGAAATGATAATGGGAGAGAGAGAGAGAGGGTGTGTGTGTGTGTGTGTGTGTGTGTGTGTGTGTGTGTGTGTGTGTGTGTGTGTGTGTGTGTGTGTGTGTGTGTGTGTGTGTGTGAGAGAGAGAGAGAGAGAGAGAGAGAGAGAGAGAGACAGAGAGATAGAGAGACAGAGAGACAGAGACAGAGAGACAGAGAGAGATGATAACGAAGGGGAGAAGCGAGGGAGAAAATGCCCTTGCGAGTCACACACACACACACACACACGC
>NC_091586.1:22237860-22242860 GCF_042767895.1 Penaeus vannamei
GGGAGGGAGGGAGGGAGGAGGAGGTAAGGAGGGAGAAGGGGAAGTAGGGGGAGGAGGGAGGGATGGAGGGAGGGAGGAGGGAGGAAGGGAGGGAGGGAGGGGAAGGAAGGGGAGAGGGGTTGAGAGGGGAAGGAGGGAGGGAGGGGTGAGGAGGAGGAGGGAGGGGGAGGAGAGAAGGAGGGAGGGAGGGGGAGGGAGGGAGGAAAGGAGGGTGAGGAGGGGAGGAGGGAGAGGGGAAGGAGCGAGGGAGGAGGAAGAAGGTGAGAATGAGGAAGAGGAGGCAACAGGTAGGCTGGTAGATATTCAAATTAAGGTAGTAAAGGAAGAAGAAATAGCAGCATGAGTGACAGACAGACAGACAGACAGACAGAGACAGAGACAGAGACAGAGACAGAGAGACATAGAGGATAGAAAAAGAGAGAAGGCGTAAAGGCGAGGTATCGACAAAATGAAAACAGAGCAAAAGAAAAAGAAAGAGAGAGAGAAAAGAAAAGAGAATAAGAAACGCTTAACAAACCAAGAGCAAACAGAAACAAGCAGACAGACAGACAGACACACAAGGGAATGGCTAAACTCCCCCCAACCCCCCCCCCCCACCACCACCACAACGCGGCTTCCTGCGTCGATAGCGAATATTAACCACAGACCTTCAACGCTATCGCCACCAAAACCTTATTTTTACGGGGTAGTTATTTGTTGTATTTGTTACTGTTATTATTATTTTATTTGTTATTTGTTTGTGTATTTATTTGTGTATTTATTTGTTATATTATTCGCTTTTATTATTATATTATTATTATTATTATATTTTATTATGTTATATTATTTTTGCGGGGTAGTTATTAATTGTATTTGTTACTGTTATTGTTCTTTTATTTGTTATTTATTTGTGTATTTATTTGTTATATTATTCGCTTTTATTATATTATTATTATTATTATATTATATTATATTATATTATTATTACGGGGTAGTTATTTGTTGTATTTGTTAGTTATTGTTCTTTTATTTGTTATATATTTGTGTATTTATTTGTTATGTTATTCGTTTTTTATTTGGATTTATTTTGTTTTCTGTCAGGATGTTTATTTTGGGATTTAGTTATTGGTTGTATTTGTTTTTGTTCACTGTTATTGGTCTTTTATTAGTATGAATTTGTGTATTTATTTGTTATATCATTTGTTTTTATTTGGATTTATTTTGTTTTCTGTCAGGATGTTTATTTTGGGGTTCGTAAAAGTCGCGTGTGACCTTTTTTTGTTGCACAGATGGATCCTGCGGGGCAGTTTGTTATTTTTAGCTACGCGTTGTGTTCTTCGTGTTCTTTATTTTGATCTTCTTATTATCATTAACATTGGTTATTGTTATTATTATTGTTGTTATTGTTATTGCTATTATTGTTGTTATTATTGTTATTGTCATTATTATTATTATTATTGTTATTATTATTATTACTATTACTATTATCATTATTATCGTCATTATTATTGTTGTTATTCTTATTGTTATTATCATTTTATTTCTAGAATCATTATCTTCATTGTAATTATAAATAATTTTGACATTATTTTTGTTATTATTATTTATATTGTTGTTATGATTGTTTTTATTGTTGTAATTACTATTATTATTATTGTTATTATGATTATCATTATTATTATTATTATTATTGTTATTGTTATTATCATTATGTTATTATTATTATTATAGTTATTGTCATTATTGCCAACATTATTAGTAACATACAGCATAGAAAACATTAAACATTTTATTACTGCCATTCTGACAGTCATTATTAATAGGCCTATCTACCTTTGGTTATTAGATGAAACAGCTAAGAAAAAAAAATGCATTTGCTCTTGGAATGCGCGAGGAACCGCCAAGCTGCCTGTCTGTCCCTCCTGTTCGCGATTACGTCATGTCTTGGGAGGCATTTCGCTTCGCCGTTTCGTCCTTTGTTCGTGTGTGGGGGGAGGAGGGGGAGGGGGTGGGAGGAGGGGGGTTGGGGTGGGGGGAGGGTGGATGTGGGGTGTTTGTGTTTGTGAGTTTCTGTTTCTTTGTTTCTTTTGTCTGTTTTGTCTGTCTCTCTTTCTGTCTCTGTCTCTCCCTGTCTC
Source organism: Penaeus vannamei (assembly GCF_042767895.1). Classification (NCBI taxonomy): domain Eukaryota; kingdom Metazoa; phylum Arthropoda; class Malacostraca; order Decapoda; family Penaeidae; genus Penaeus; species Penaeus vannamei. Next base: position 22,239,975 of record NC_091586.1, read on the forward strand.
TCTCTCTCCTTCCCTTACTCCCTTCCTCCCTCCCTCCCTCCTACCTCCTACCCTCCCTTCCTTCCCTCCCTCTCCCTCTCTCCATCCCTCCCTCCCTTCCTTCCCTCCTACCCTCCTCCCCTCCCTCCCTCCACCCCTCCCCCCTATTGCCGAGATCAGTGACACGTGATCGCTTCACAACACTTCAATGGCTGCGTGTTAATGTCTACCTTTTGCTTGCATGCCTGCCCAGTGCTTGCTCCGAACTCTCATGCCCGTTCCTGCGGTGGAATGTTGGTTGGTGGCCGAAGGGGGGGTGGGGGCGAGGAGGGAGGGAGGGAGGGAGGGAGGGAGGGAGGGAGGATGAATGGTGGGAGGGAGGGTAGGGAGTAGGGGTTGGGGTAGGGGGAAGGGGGAGGGGAGGGGGAGGGAGGAGGGAGGATGGATGGTGGGAGGGAGGGTAGGGAGTAGGGGTTGGGGTAGGGGGAAGGGAGGGAGGGAGGGAGGAAGGATGGATGGTGGGAGGGAGAGTAGGGAGTGGGGGTTGGGATAGAGGGAAGGGGGAGTTAAGGGGAAGGGGGGTAAAGGGGCGTGGTAGAGGGAGGGAGGGTGGGAGGGAGGGAAAGAGAGACAGGGGAGAGAGGCGAGAGAGGGAGGGAGGGGAGGAGGGAGGGAAAGAGGAACAGGGGGAGAGAGACGAGAGAGTGAGGGAGGAAGGGAGGGAGGGAGGGAGGGAGGGAGGGAAATAGAGACAGGGGAGAGAGTCGAGAGAGGGGAGGGAGGGAGGGAGGGAAAGAGAGACAAGGGGGTGAGAGACGAGAGAGAGAGGGAGGGGGAGAAGGAGGAAGGCAGGACCGGTTAACGGGGAGGGGGAAGGGTTAGGGAAGGGACAGAGTGGGAAGGTGGAGGCTAGTAGGCAAGGGTATGAGTGGGGTGAGGGAAAAGGGGGGGAGGGGGGAGGTATTGCTTGAAGGCACGGTTAAGGTTTCCTGTGGATTAGTCTGCCGTGGCATTCCAGCCCGAAAGCACAGGCAAGCAGAGGGAAGCGGGGTGGAGGGAGATCCATTGTGGAAGGATTTGTGGGGAAGGATTTTGCAGGATTTTTAGGGAGGGAGGGATTTTTAGGGGAAGAATTTAGGGAGGGTTTTTTTTAAAGGAATTTTTTTTTTTTTTTTTTTTTTTTTAGGTAGGTAGAGATTTTTTTTTTTTTTTTTTGGGGGGGGGAAGGAATTTAAGGAGGGATTTTTAGGGATTTTTTTTTCCATCATCCTCTTCATCTCTTCTCCTTTCCATCTTTATTCTCTTCCCTTCATCTCACTTGCCTTGTCCTCTCCCCTCCATCCCATCCTTCTTATTCTCTCTCCTCCTTTCCATTTTCCTTTTCCTTTCTCCTCCTCATTTTCATTTTTCTCTCTCTCTTCCTTCCCACCCTTCTTGTCCTCCTTCCCCATCCCACATTTCTTATTTTCTCTCCTTCACATCTTCCTTGTCCTCTCTCCTACTTCTCATCTACCTCTTTCATCTCTCCTTCTCCCCTATCATCCTTGTCTTCACTCCTCCTTCCCACCTTCCTTGTTCTCTCTCCTCCTTCCCATCTTTTCTTTTCGTCTCTCCTCCTTCCCATCCTTCTCATTCTCTCTCCTCCTCCCCCATCATTCTCGTCCTCTTTCCTTCCCATCGTTCTTATTCTCTCTCCTCCTTCCGTCTTAGCGTCATCTTCCTCTCTCTCCTCCCCCTCTTTCTTTTCCTCTCTCCTCCTCCCCGTCTTCCTTGTCCTCTCCTCCTCCCCCTCTTTCTTTTCCTCTCTCCTCCTTCCCCTCTCAGCATTATCTCCCTCTCTCCTTCTCCCTCATCATCCTCGTCCTCTCTCCTCCTTCCCTCTCAACGTCATCTTGCTCTCTCCTCCTCCCCCCTCTTTCTTTCCCTCTCTCCTCCTCCCCCATCATCCTTGTCCTCTCTCCTCCTTCTCCTCTCAGCGCCATCTCCCTCTCTCCTCCTCCCCCATCATCCTCGTCCTCTCTCCTCCTCCTTCTCCTCCTCTCAGCGCCATCTCCCTCTCTTCTTTTTCTTCTCTGGTTACGTTATTACCCAACATTTATCACGTGGCATTACGACGTGCTGTGTTTCATCAGGGGTCATTGCGTTGCTGCTTCGTCGTCCGTTGCAGTGTTGCTTGTTGCATGCGGCCGTTGCGTCATGTTGAGTTTGTGGGGGGTGGGGTTGGGTAGGGGTGGGGGTAGGGGGGTAGGGAGGGAGGTGGGTTGGTGGGTAGGGAGGAGGGTGAGGTAGGGAGGGGGGGGGGGGGAGATTGAGGAGGGAGGGAGAAGGTTGGGGAGGGAGGGAGGGAGGGGAGGTGCGGTGGGGAGTGGGGAGGGGGATGGGGAGTGGGGAGGGGGAAGAGGGTGCGGTGGAGGTGGAGAGGGGAAGGAGGGAGGGGATGGGGAGTGGGGAGGGGAGAGGTGGAGATTGAGGGGAGTAAGAGGGAGAGGACAAGGACGAAATTGAGAGTGAGAGTGAAGGTGAGGAAGAGAGTGAGTATGAGGGTGAGGATGAGATAATGAAAATGAGGGGGAGCATGAAAATGAAAGTGACGTGAAGGGAACAATTAGGGGGAGAGTGAAAAGGAATAGAAAGGGAAGCATATACAAAAAAAAAAAGAAAGCGAGTTTAAGAGATCCAAGATAATTAGAAATATAATAGGAATAGAGACGCCTACAAGCAAATAAATGTGTTATGCATGGTCATGAACACATTGTCCAGATAAACACAGCAACTAGAAATACAGTATCTATTCTCGTTCCTTCGCTTACACAACCGAGTATATAATACGTTTTATTGCATTTCTTTCATGTTATTTATTTTATTGTGTTTCATCTCCTACGGCTACAACAGGTGTATAAGCTCCCT
>NC_091586.1:22257860-22272860 GCF_042767895.1 Penaeus vannamei
CCTCTCCCTCCTTCCCTCCCTCTCCTCCTTGCCTCCCTCCCTCCTTCCCTCCCTCTCCCTCCTTCCCTCCTTCCCTCCCTCCCTCTTCCTCCTTCCCTCCTTCCCTCCTCCCTCCTTCCCTCCCTCTTCCTCCTTCCCTCCCTCTCCCCCCTTCCCTCCCTCTCCCTCCTTCCCTCCTCTCTCCCTCCTTGCCTCCCTCTCCCTCCTTCCCTCCCTCTCCCTCCTTCCCTCCCTCTTCCTCCTTCCCTCCCTCTCCCTCCTTCCCTCCCTCTCCCTCCTTGCCTCCCTCTCCCTCCTTCCCTCCCTCTCCCTCGTTCCCTCCCTCTCCCTCCTTCCCTCCTCTCCTTCCTTCCCTCCCTCTCCCTCCTTCCCTCCCTCTTCCTCCTTCCCTCCCTCTCCTCCTTCCCTCCCTCTCCCTCCTTCCCTCCCTCTCCTCCTCCCCCTCCCTTTCTCCCTCCCTTTCCCCTCCCTCTCTCTCCCTCCTTCCCTCCTTCCCTCATCCCTGCGTCCTTCCACTCCCCTCCTTTCGCTTTTCCTCTCTCCTTCCCTCCCTCTCCCTCCTTCTGTCCTTCCCTCCATTTCCCACCCTCCCACTCTCCTTCCCTCCCTCTCCCTCCTTCCTTCCTTCCCTCCTTCCCACCCTCCCACTCTCCTTCCCTCCCTCTCCCTCCTCCCCTCCTCTCCCTCCTTCCCTCCCTCTCTCTCCTTCCCTCCCTCTCCTTCCTTCCCTCCCTTTTCCCTCCATCCCCTCCCTCTCCCTCCTTCCCTCCCTCTCCCTCCTTCCCTCCCTCTCCCTCCTTCCTTAATATCTCGTTAGACAACTTTAACACGGGGGGGAAATCGACCCATTTGTATGATTGTCTTTCTTTTCTTTTTTTTTCTTTTCTTTTTTTCCTTTTTCCAGATTTTTTCCTTTGGAATGTTCACAGTATTATAACCGCAGACTATCAGGATTTTTGTTCTTCAATTTCTGTTTATTGATTTATCGTCTTATTGTTTGAAATATTTATTTACTTATTCTCCAGTTTCTCTGGTTCTCAGTACGCTATTTTCTTCTCTCTTCCTTTATCGCGTGTTTTCCCTCTTTTAAATTTCTATTTGTTTTATTATTGTTCTTTGTATGTTCTCTTGTCTCTTCCCTGTCTTTATTTTCATTATTTTCCTCTCCCGCTTATTCTCCGATTATTTCTCGCTCTTAGCATTTACTCTCCAGTTTCTTCTCCTTTTCCCTCTCTCAGCACACCCTCTTCTCTCTTCCTTTATCGACTCCCTTCTCTCTTTCCTTTTTCCCCATTTCTTACCTCTTTCCCTCTCAGCACATCACCCTCTTCTCCCTACCTTTATCGACTCCCTTCCCTTCTTCCCTCTTCCTCATTTTTCTCCCTTTCCCTGTCAGCACACTCTCTTCTCCCTTCCTTTATCGCCTCCCTTCCCTGCTTCCCCATTTACCTCGGGAGTGACAAAGCGGTCCTGCCACTTTCCGGCACCCCGTTCGCGGATTATCTCGAGAGCCGCGCGTTCGCCTAAGCCCTTTCGTCTGTCCGGCGGCATCCGGGAGAGATTGGAGCCGCCGCCGGGTCGCTGTTTGGGAGTCGGATTTGCGTTTGGGTTTGGTATTTTTTAAAAAGTTTATTTTATCGTTTTTTTGTTTGGTTTGTTGTTGTTATTATTGCTATTATTATTATTATTGTTATGATAGTATTATTTTTTACTGGTATTATGATTATCATCATTGTTGTTATTATTGTTGTTGTTGTTGTTGTTGTTATTATCATCATCATCATTGTTATTATTATTGTTATTATTTTACTACTATTTCATGATTGTCATTATTATTATTATTATTATTATTATTATTATTATTATTATTATTATTATTATTATTATTATTATTATTATTATTATTATTATTATTATTATTATTATCATCATCATCATCATCATCATCATTATTATTATTATCATCATTATTTTTATTATTATTACTATTACTATTATTATTATAGTTATTATTATAATTATTATTACTACTATTGTTATTATTATTATTATTACTACTACTATTATTATTGTTATTATTATTATTATTGCTCTTGTTTGGGGCTAAGTGCATATTTTGGGTTTCCTTTTTTAAAAATAGTTTCTAGTTCCAGTTAGAGATTCACAATTCACGGTGCTCTCTCTTTTATTTTTTTCTATTATTTCTTTTTCTTTTTTTTGTCATGGAGGTTACACTATTGTTTGAAGGCGAGAGGAGATCAGTGTGTGATATTTTTAGGTTGTGTCCATTTTTGGGTCTTTTTTTAAAGATATATGTATTGTTTTATCCATTTACGGATTTCGTGTCGTGTGCGTGAGGGCATATATATATTTCTCTCTCTCTCTCTCTCTCTCTCTCTCTCTCTCTCTCTCTCTCTCTCTCTCTCTCTCTCTCTCTCTCTCTCTCTTTCTCTCTGTCTCTTTCTCTCTCTCTCTCTCTCTCTATCTCTCTCTCTCTCTTTCTCTCTCTCTCTCTCTCTCTCTCTCTCTCTCTCTCTCTCTCTCTCTCTCTCTCTCTCTCTCTCTCTCTCTCTCTTTCTTTAGGTTGTTCTCACATTTTTTTTCGTTCTCACATTTTTTTGAGCTGGTTCTCTCGGACATATATTTATTTATTTATTTATTTTATTTATTTTGAAAGGCTTGTTAGAGAAGCATATGATTTAGTGTTTGGTAGTGGTTATTTGCGGGAATATATATTTTTTTATTTTCTTTTTCTGTTCTTTTTTCCTTTTTTTTTGACCGAAAGCGGGAATATATATATATTTTTTTTATTTTTCTTTCTTTTTTCTTTTTTCCTTTTTTTGTGAGCGAAAATACCACTGGAATTGGGAAAATTGTCTCGTGTTCGTGGTTTGATATTTTCTCGTCGGTAAATACTATTGTGGCGTCATTTTTTTGGTCTGACGTAATATATATTTTTTCTATTTTATTTACGAGAGATTGCCGTAACTTTTTTTTTTTTATCTATGTAATCTCTCTGTATCTATGTTTAGCTTTTTATGCTTTCTCTTGGTTTCTTTGTCGTCTTGTTTTTATCCTCGTCTTCCCTTTTTTATCTTCTACTTTCTCTGTCGTCCTTCCTCATCCTCTGTTTTTTTTCGTTTTTATTTTTTGAGGTTGTTTTACATTTTTTTTTGGGGGGGGGGTTGAGGTTGTTCAGCCGATGGAGACGAGACCAATATTTGTTTTGGTTTTGAGTTTCATTTTCCTTTCCGTCTTTTTTTTTCTTTTCTCTTGAGGGTTAGTCTGTTGCTGTCTCGGTTTGTTTGTTTGTCTCTCTTTTTCTTTCTCTTTCTCTCTCTTTCTCTTTCTCTTTCTCTTTCTCTCTCTCTCTCTCTCTCTCTCTCTCTCTCTCTCTCTCTCTCTCTCTCTCTCTCTCTCTCTCTCTCTCTCTCTCTCTCTCTCTCTCTCTCTCTTTCTCATTCTCTTTCTTTCTCTCATTTCCCCCTCCACTCTTCCTCTCTCCCCTTTTTCCTCCCCCTCCCCTCTCTCCCTCCCTCCCCCCTCCCCCCTCTCCCCTCCCTCTCCCCAGCGTGCCATAGCCCCAGGATTCTTCCATGCCTCTCGCCTTCCGCCTGGGCCTCCTTCGTGGGCCTATTTCAGGAGGAAAGAGAAAGAGGAAAGAGGAGGAAGTCATGAATATGGAAGGTATCTCGACGTCTGAGCCGAATCTGGGGCTGACTCCATTCCCGGCTGACATCCACGTGACGGGGGAAAACAGCTGATGATGGGGAGGTGTTTTTGCCTTCGTTGTTTTCTTTTCTTTTCTTTTCTTTTCTTTTGTTCTACCTCTTTTTCTTTCTTCTTCTTCTCTCTCTCTCTCTGATGTTTTTTCTTTCGTTCTTTTCTTTTCTTTTCTTTTCTTTCTTTGTACCTTTTTTTCTTTCTTCTCTCTCTCTCTCTCTCTCTCTCTCTCTCTCTCTCTCTCTCTCTCTCTCTCTCTCTCTCTCTCTCTCTCTCTCTTTCTCTCTCTCTTTCTCTCTCTCTTTCTTCTCTCTTCTCTCTCTCTCTCTCTCTCTCTCTCTCTCTCTCTCTCTCTCTCTCTCTCTCTCTCTCTCTCTCTCTCTCTCTCTCTCTCTCCCTCTACCTTTCCCTCTCCCTCTCCCTCTCTCTCTCTCTCTCTCTCTCTCTCTCTCTCTCTCTCTCTCTCTCTCTCTCTCTCTCTCTCTCTCTCTCTCTCTCTTTCTCTCTCTCTTTTCTCTCTCTTCTCTCTATCTAGAGAGAAAGAACAAGAGAGAGACACAGAGGCAAATAGGCGAACAATAAATACATAAGTAAATAAAGAAAGAAATAGAGAAATAAATAAAGAAAAGGTAATCACTATACCTGACACGTTAATTAACCGTCTCTGAATGTTCATGGACTACCCCGCGCGCGCGCGCCCCAGGGCTCGTGCTATTTTGACGGGCGTGGAAGGAGGAGGGGGCGGGAGGATGAGGGGCGGTTGTGGGTGGTGTTGGATTGGGTGTGGGGTGTTGGGTTTGGCGGGGGAGAGAGGGAGAGGATGTTGGGGGGGGAGGTGGAGGAAGAGGAAAGGCAGGGGGTAGAGATGGTGGGGGTGGAGTTGTTGGGGGTTAGTGGAGTGAAGTGGGTGGGGATTAGTGGAGTGGGTGGGGTGGAGGAAAGGGTGGGGTAGGGTAGAGGGTGGGGTGGAGTGGATGAGGGTGAGGGTTAGTGGGGTGGGTGGGGATTAGTTGTGTGGAGTGGGTGAGGTCAGTGGAGTGGAGTGGGGGTAAGTAGGAGGAGGGGTGTTGGGGGAGTAGGGAGGGGTTAAGTTGGAGGAGGGAAAAAGAGGAAGAAGAGGAAGAGCAGGAGGAGGGGACGTAAGGAAGAAGCAGGTAGAAGGTCTAAAAGGAAGAAGAGGGGAGGGACAAAGAAGGAAGGGAAATAATGGAAGGGAGGAAAAGGAACATTAAGAGGAAGGACAGGTGTACAGGGGCGTCAAGGGGGAGGGGGGGAGGGGGGGGGGAGAGAAATAGGAGCACGCGGACACACCAGATAATGAGAGGGAGAGGGAGGGGGGGAATGACAGCTAGATGTAGGACTGTAGCCGCCGGCAGTTAAGTGGGAAGAAGAAGAGAATGATGGAGGGAGTAGGGGACTGTGGTGGAGGAAAGAGGGGTCTGTGGTGGAGGGAGGTGGAGGTGAGGGTGGTGGAGGGAGGTGGAGGGATGTAGAGGTGAGGGTGGTGGAGGTGAGGGTGGTGGAGGGTGGTGGAGGAAATAAGGGATTGTGGTGGAGGGAGGTGGAGGAAATAAAAGGTGGTGATTCTAGAATATGTGATGGAGGAAGGTGGAGGTGATGGAAGAAGACAAGGGTGATGATGGAGGAAATAAAACATGAAGGTGGAGGAAGGTTGAGATGATGGATGATGAAGGAAATGAGAGATGCTGGGGGAGAAAGACGGAGATGACAGAGAGGAAATGGATGTTGATAGAGGAGGAAGCTGGAAGAAGAAAATGATGATAACGGATGAAATAAAAGGTAAAGATGGAAGGAAGAGATGAAAATGGAAAGGGAAACAAGAGGTGACGATGATGAAGAAAACATGAAGGTGACGATGATAGAGGAAATAAGAAGATGGAAGAAGAAAATGACGATGGTGGATGGAATGAAAGGTGAAAATAGAAGGAAGAGATGAAAATGGAAGGGGAAACAAGAGAGGTGACGATGATGACGAAGAAAAAATGAAGGTGACGATGATACAGGAAATAAGAAGATGGAAGAAGAAAATGACGATGGCGGATGGAATGAAAGGTGAAAATAGAAGGAAGAGATCAAAATGGAAGGGGAAACAAGAGAGGTGACGATGATGACGAAGAAATAATGGAGATGACGACGATAGAGGAAATAAGAAGATGGAAGAAGATAATGACGATAACAGATGAAATGAAAGGTGAAGATGAAAGGAAAAGATGAAAATGGAAGGGGAAGCAAGAGAGGTGACGATGATGACGAAGAAAAACCTGAAGATGACGATGACGGCGACTAGAAAGCGTGGCGGAAGGGAAGCCGCCGCCCGTTTTCGCCCGTCTTCGCCCGCCCGCCCGCCCGCGCACGCCCACGCACGCCCTCCTTACAAGCAGCGCGTAATGCACCTGGCTTTTCTCTCGCGTTTCCGCCCCCCCCTCCCCCCCTCCTACACTCCCTCCTTCCCTCCCTTCTGCTACTACTCTCTTTTTTTTTCTTTGTTTATCTCCCCCGCCCACCCCCCTCTCCCGCCCACCCCACACCTCTCTCCGTCTCCTCCCCCACTCCTATTTTTCTTTGTCTCCTCTTTCTCCATTTCCCCTTTTCCTTTTCTCCCTTCCTTCCTTCTTTCCCGCCCGCCCCCCTCCTCCTCCATCTCCTCCATCCCCCACCCCACTTTCCCCCGTCTTTTCCATCCCCCCTCTTCCTCCCTCCTTCCCCGCCCCACCCCCTCCTCCATCTCCTCCACCCCTCTTTTCTTTATCCCCCCACCCTTCTCCGTCATTTCTTCCCCCCTTCTCCGTCATTTCTCCCCCTCCCTCCTCCCTCCTCCCTCTTCCCTCCTCCCTCCTCCCTCCTCCCTCCTCCCCCTCCTTCTAAGTTTCCGTTTCCAATTTGTTTGCTCTGAACTCTCTATTGATTTCATTTTCTCTTGTTTATGTTTGTTTGTCTGTGTGTGTTTCACTTTTCCTCCTTCGCGTGGTTGGTTTCCTTCATTTCTTTCTGTGATTCTCTTTCTTTTTTCTTTTTTCTTTTTCTTTCTTTTTCTCTCTTGCTTGTTTTTTTCTTGTCTACTCTTCTCTTCTCTTTCTCTCTTTTCTTTCTTTCTCTCTCGCTCTTTCTCTCTTTCTCTCTTTCTCTCTTTCTTTCTTTCTCTCTCTCTCACTTTCTTTCTCTCTTTCTTTCTCTCTCTCTCTCTCTCTCTCTCTCTCTTTCTTTCTCTCTTTCTTTCTCTCTCTCTCTCTCTCTCTCTCTCTCTCTCTCTCTCTCTCTCTCTCTCTTTCTCTCTGGTCTTTTCTTCTTTTGACTTCTCTTTTATCTATCTATTCTTTCTCTTTCTCTCTCTGTCTATATATTTATCTATTTACTTATTTATCTATCTGTTTATTCTTTCCTTCCTCATTCTCATCCCCCTTCCTCCTCCTCCTCCTCTTCCTCCTCCCCTTCCTCCTTCTCCTCCTCTTCCTCCTCCTTCTCCTCCTCCTCCTCCTCTTCCCCCTCCTTCTCCTCCTCCTCTTTCTCCTTCTCCTCCTCCTCCTCCACCTCCTCTTCCTTCTCCTCTTCTTTCCCCTCCCCCTCCTCCTCTTCCCCCTCCTTCTCCTCCTCCTGCGTTTTCACCTCTGAGTGGCCGTGACCGTGAGAGTCGTGACGTACCGGGCCGTGACGTATGTGTGTTCGTGCGTGTGTCCGTGTGTGTGTGTATGTTTATGTGTGTGTATGTTTATGTGTGTGTATGTTTATGTGTGCGTCTCACATCTCTGTCTCTCTCTTTCTTTGTGTTTCCCCTCTTTTCTTCAGTCTCTGTCTCTGTCGTCTCTCTGACTCTGTCTCTCTCTCTTTCTCTTTCTCTTTCTCTTTCTCTTTCTCTTTCTCTTTCTCTTTCTCTTTCTCTTTCTCTCTCTCTCTCTCTCTCTCTCTCTCTCTCTCTCTCTCTCTCTCTCTCTCTCTCTCTCTCTCTCTTGTTATCTTGTTTTTCTGGCTTATTAGCCTTAATATCATTCCCATTTCCAGTTAACTAATTTGTTTTGATTACTTCTGATTACTTTATTTGCTCATTCTGAATTACCATGCAAAATTTCTTCCTTTTTTTCGTTTCGTAAAAAAAAAAAAAAAAAAAAAAAAAAATTGTAAATGAATGTAAATCACGGAACGGAAATGCCATTGCAAATTTTCATAAGCAATGCAAACACGATAGAGCGATTTATTGCATGCATTTTGCACGACTCTTCGAATTAGGTTAGGTGGTATCCAGGCAGGATATTTTCTTTTTTCTTCTTTTTCTTGGTTTGTTTATTTGTGATATGTTTGTTTGGTGTGATTACTTATTTGTCTTGTTTATGTGTTTTATTTAGGTTTTTGTTTTTTCATTTTCTTTTTCTTTCTTTCCGCCTCGTTCTTCTTTCTCTCTCTCTCTCTCTCTCTCTCTCTCTCTCTCTCTCTCTCTCTCTCTCTCTCTCTCTCTCTCTCTCTCTCTCTCTCTCTCTCTCTCTCTCTCTCTCTCTCTCTCTCTTTCTTCCCTCCCTCCCTTTCTCCCTCCCTCCCTCTCTTTCCCTCCTTCGCCCTCCTCGTAAATGCTCTTCCAACTGTCGTTTTACCGTTTCCGCCGAAGTTTTGACCAGCACGAAGAGGGGTGGAGGGTGGGTGGGGGTGGGGAAGAGGGGGGAGAGGGTGTGGGGGGAAGGAGGGAAGGCTGTCTCTCGTTTTTCGTTCCGCTCTTTCTTGTTTTTGTTTTGTTTTGTTTTGTTTTTTTCTCTCTTTCGTAAACATCGTTGATTGTTTTGTCTTTCTGTTTGCGTCTTTTTATTCTCTTCCTCTTTTCTCTTCTCCTTTTCTTCCTCTTTGCTTTGCTCTTTTTTCTGATTCCTGTTGTCTTCTCTTTTCCCGACTTCTCTTATCCATGTCTTTCCCCTCATTTGCCTATCTCTTTACTCACTTTCCCCATTCTTTTCGCACTTTTTTTTTCTTTTCTGTCTTTTTTTCCACTCTTATTCGTCCTTTTCCCCTCTTTTTTCTCTTACCTCTCTTTGCCCTCTTTTTTCTCTCTTTCCCCTCTTTTTTCTCTGTTACCCCTCTTTTTCTCTCTCTTACCCCTCTCTTTCCCCATCTCTTTGGCCTCTTTTTTCTCTCTTTCCCCTTTTTTCTCTCTCCTACCCCTCTTTTTTCTCTCTTTCCCCTTTTTTTCTATCTCCTACTCCTCTTTTTTCTCTCCCTTACCCCTCTCTTTCCCCTCTTACTCCTTCCCTACCCCTCTCTTTCCCCTCCCTTTCATCAGCCTCACTTTCTAATCCCTGTTGACGTTCAAAGGCTCGGATGATTTGCATATTCTGTTCCGTGCGCTCGTTTTCTTTATCATTTCCCATTTTTCTTTATTATTTCCCATTTTCTATGACGCGCGGAGAGAGCGGGTGAAGATGGGTTTCATTTCTGGCGTTTTGATCTATTCAGGTGTGGGGGAGGGATGGGGAGGAAGGGGAAGGAAGGGGGAGGAGGGGAGGAAGGGGGAGGGGGGGATGAAGGGATTGTGGTGGGTGGGAGGGAAGGGAGGGGGGTAGGAGGAGAGGGAAGGGTGGAAGGAGGGAAGAGGGGAGGAAGGAGGGAAGGGAAGGGTGAGTGGAAGGGAAGGGAAAGGAATGGAAAAGGGAAGGGAGAGAGGAGGAAAGAGGGAGGGAAGGGTGGAAGGAGGGATGGGAGGGGGAGGGGGAAGGAGAGGGGAAGGGAAGGGAAAGGAAGAGGGAGGGAAAGGAAAGGGAAAGGAAAGGAGAGGAAGAAGAAGGGTGAGAAAGGAAGAGAAAGAGGAATAGGGAAAGGGAATTAAAAAAAGAAAAGAAAAAAGGACGTAAACAAAAAAAAAAAAAAAAACTAAACAAGATAAAAGGGAAAACAGCATCAACGAAACTGAGAGAGATAGAATAAAAAGGACAAGGGAAATAGACCCAAAAAATCACGCGGGGGGGTGGAGGGGGGGGAAGGCCAATGGGGAAGCCAAATCGTGGGAGAAGTTGCTATGGCTTGTGATCACGTGACTTCCAGAGGCCCTCGGCTTTGGTTCCGCCTCGTGGGCTGCGGCCGTTGAGGGGGGGCGGGAGGGAGGGGGGAGAGGGGAGAGGGCGCTCGCTTGCCTTGCTATCTATCGTTCTCTGCTTCCTCCTCTTTCTACTTCTTTTTTATTATTTTTTTTATCTTTTCTTGTTTGTATTCTTTTTAGTTTTCTTATTTTCACGTTTTTTCTTTTCTTCCTCGGTTTTTCGTTGTTCCTTTTGGTTCGTCTTTCTTTTTTTGTGTCTTGATTGTATTCTATGTGTTTCTGGTTTGCTTTTCTGTATTGTCTCCCTCTCTATTTTATTATTTTTTTTATATCTTTTCTTCTTCGGTCTCTGCTTCTCTGGTTTTATTTTTCTCTCGTTCGTGTCCCACACTCATTCTCTCTCTCTCTCTTTCTGTCTTTCTCTCTCTCTCACACTCTCTCTATCTCTCTCTTATCTCAAACTCACCCTCTCTCACACACTCTTCTCTCTCTCTCTCTCTCTCTCTCTCTCTCTCATACATACATACATGCATCTCTCTCTCTCTCTCTCTCTCTCTCTCTCTCTCTCTCTCTCTCTCTCTCCCTCTCTCCCTCTCTCCCTCTCTCCCTCTCTCCCCCTTCCTCCCCTCTCCCTCCCTCTCCCTCCCTCTCTCTCTCTCTCTCTCTCTCTCTCTCTCTCTCTCTCTCTCTCTCTCTCTCTCTCTCTCTCTCTCTCTCTCTCTCTCTCTCTCTCTCTCTCTCTCTCTCTCTCTCTCTGGATTTCCGCTTTTTGTATTATCGTTGCTTTTCACTTTCTCCAGCCCTCTTTTGTTATTTTCTTCTTCCTCTTTTCCTACTTCTCTTCTGATTTTTCTTGTGTCTTCTTTCCTTCCGTAATCGCCTTCTTCCGCTTCCTCTTCGCGAATGATTTCCTCACCCCCCCCCCCCTCCGTTCCTTTCCCTCCCCCTTTTCCTCTACTTTCATCAGTTTCCTCTTTTTCCTCATCTCTGTTCGCTCCATTTTCCTTTCAGAATTTCTCACGCGTCGATAAAATTATTATTGTTATTATCGTTATTGTTATTATTATTATTATTATTATTATTATTATTATTATTATTATTATTATTATTATTATTATTATTATTATTATTATTATTATTATTATTATTGTTATTATATTTATTATTATTATTGTTATTATATTTATTATTATTATTGTTATTATATTTATTATTATTATTGTTATTATGTTTATTATTATTATTGTTATTATTTATTATATTTATTATTATTATTGTTATTATTATTATTTATTATTATTATATTATTATTATTATTATTATTATTATTATTATTATTATTATTATTATTATTATTATTATTATTATTATTATTATTATTATTATTACTGATATCATTATTGTTGATATCATCAATAACAACATCCTCCTCCTCCTCATCATCATCATATTATTATTATTATTATTTTTATTATTGTTTTGTTATTATTGTTGCAGTTGTTATTATGTTTTCTATCTTTCTTATTATCATTATCATTATTATTATTATTATTGTTACTATTATTTGTCTATTACTTCTCATTTTCTTTCCCCCTTTTTTCCTTATTCGTTTACAAAGGATTACGGGGATTAATATGTCCCTTTTCGCGTTATTGTCGTCCGTGTCCTTCCCCTTTTCATTCTAATTGTCTCTTTCCCTTCCTTTCCTCTCTACAAAGACGGATGATCCCCCCTCCGCCCCCCCCCCTCCTATCTTCTTCCTCTTCCTTCCTCCCTTCCTTCGCTCGTGCTCTTTTATTTTCTCTTTTTTGTCTATTTTTTGTTTTGTTTTTCTTTTCCTTGTTTTTCTCTTTTTTTCTTTATTATTATTATTTTTTTTTTGGGGGGGGTATTTAGTCTTTATTTTTCTTTCTGTCTCTCTCTCTCTCTCTCTCTCTCTCTCTCTCTCTCTCTCTCTCTCTCTCTCTCTCTCTCTCTCTCTCTCTCTCTCTCTCTCTCTCTCTCTCTCTCTCTCTCTCTCTCTCTTTGCCTCCCTCCCTTCCCCCTTCCTCCCTTCCCCCTTCCCCCTCCCTCCTTCACACTCTCTCTCCCCTTCTCCCTCTCCCCCTCCCACTCTCTCCCCCTTCCTTCTCCTTCTCCCCTTCTCCCTCCCTCCCTCCATCCCTCCCTCCTTCCCGTTCTCTCTCCCCTTCTCCTTCTTCCCTCCCTCCATCCCCCTCTCCCTCTCCCCCTCCCTCCCTCCCCCTCTCCCTTTCTTCTCTGTTTCCCTTTCTCCGCCTTCTTTGTTCCTCTCTTTGTTCCATTCGCTTTTCATCCGTGCGTGTTTACTTTTTCTTTCATCTTTAATCTTTTGCTTTTCTTGTTTCTCCTTTCCCCCTTCTTCTCTCTTTTCTTTGTGTCTTCATCGCTCTTTCCTTCTCTTTCTCCTTGTTTGTGTTTCGTTATCTCTCCCTCGTTCTTCCTCTTTTCCTCTCTCCTTCATTCACCCGTCCTCTTTTCTGTTTCCTTCATTCTGTCTCTACTTCTGTGTCTTTCTTCCTCTCTCCTTTTTCGTTTTTTTATCTTTCGTTTTCTCTCCCTTCCTTTCTCTCTTTCTCTCCTTTTCTCTTTCTCATCTCGGTTTTTCTCTCACTCCCTCTCTCTTCCAGCCTTTCTCATTCTCTCACTCATCCTTCGTTTTCTCCTCACCCCTTTTCTATTCTATTTTCCCCTTATTTTCCTTTCTATTCCCACTCCCACCTACTTCCCACACCTCAACCTTTCGCTCTTTCTCTCGTTTTCGTTTTTTTCTTTCGCTCCCACATTCACTCTCTCCAGTTTTCTCTTTTTCTCGTCTCCTTTTTTTTCTCTCTTTCACCTACTTCTCACACGTCCGTTTTTCTCTCTCTCTCATCCTCCCATTTCCCTCGGATTCGCTCCCGCCTTTAGTCTTTCTCTCTCATTTTCCCCCTTTTTTCTAGTGTATATCATTCTCTTTCTCTTTCTCTCTCTCTCTCTCTCTCTCTCTCTCTCTCTCTCTCTCTCTCTCTCTCTCTCTCTCTCTCTCTCTCTCTCTCTCTCTCTCTCTCTCTCTCCCTCCCTCGCTCCCTCCCTCCCTCCCTCCCTCCCTCCCTTCCTCCCTTCCTCCCTCCATTTTTCCCTCATTCCCTCCCTCCTTCGCTCTTTCTTTCTCTTTAATTTTCCCTAATATCCCTCCCTTTTATTGTATATCATCTGCTTCCCCCCCCCCCCCCCCGTCTGTCTGTCTCTCACTAATTATCCTGTTGATGACAAGTGGTCAAATTTCCGGGCATTAGGTAGTTGGGGTCGAGCGGTTACTGAGAGGGGGTGGGGGTTGGGTAGGGGATGGGGTTGGGGTGGGTAAGGGGAGGAGGTTTGGGGTTTGGGGTGGGTTAGGGGGAGGAAGGGGAGGGGTTAGGGTTGGGGTGGGTTAGGGGTGGGGTATAGGGTTTGGGGTGGGTTAGGGGTGGGGAGGGGATGGGGTTAGGGGTGAGGAAGGAGAGGGGGTGGGGTTTGGGGTGAATAAGGGGAGGGGTTGGGGTGGGTAGGGGAGGGGGGTGGGGGTCGAGTGGGTAAAGGGAGGGGAGGGGTTGGGGTATGGGTTTGGTTAGGGGAGGGGTTTAGGGGTGGGTTCAGGGAGGAGGGAGTGCGCTTGGATTTAGGGTAAGGGGAGGGAAAGGGGAAGCGAGGCGATGAGAATAAAGAAAGAGGAAGAGGAATAGAGAAGATAATGAACACAAGGAAAATCAAGAGAGGACAAGCAAAAGAAGAGAACGGAAAGTAGATGGAAGGAGAGTGGATAATAAGTGGGGGGAAATTAGGAGAGAAAGAGAAGAGGATAAAGGGAGGAAGAGGAAGAGTAGAGGGGGGAGGAGAGGGGGGGGGAGGCGGGTAGGGGGTTCCGCCTCGTTTACCGTCGATGATTAACATCCAGCGAACAGCCTGCCCGACCGACTGACCAACCGACAGACTAACGTGACTGCCCGACCAACCGACCGACTAACCAACCCGACAGACCAACTCGACTGCCCACCCGACAGACCGACCAACCCGACAAACCAACTAAACTCCCCTCCCGACCAACCCGACAAATCACCGAGACTCCTCTCAACCGACCGACCAACCGACCCGACCGACTCCACGCACAGCAACCGACGATGACTTGGCATTTTCCCCTTTTGTCGCGCGGTTAATTCGGGTCCGTCGGGAAGGGAGGACCAGTTCGCGGTCTTCTGAGTTCGGTGGAGTTTTTTTTTTTTTTTTTTTTTTTTTTTTTTAATTACTGTTTTTGTTGTTTGTTTGTTTCTGACATTTTGCTGTTGAGGTTATTTTTGTTCGTAGTTGTTATTGCTATTGTTATTTTTATTGCTGATGTTGTTATTGTTGTTGCTATGTTTTATTTATTATTATTGTTGTTGTTATTGTCATCATTATTATAATGGTAATGATAGCGATAATAAGTCTTGTTGTTATTGTTATTATTATTATTATTATTATTATTATTATTATTATTATTATTATTATTATTATTATTATTATTATTATTATTATTATTATTATTATAATTATAATAATAATAATAATAATTATTATTATTATTATTATTATTATTATTATTATTATTATTATTATTATTATTATTATTATTATTATTGTCATCATCATCAGCATCAGCATCATCATCATCATCATCATCATCATCATCATCATCATCATCATCATCATCATCATTATTGATATTATTTTGTTGTTCATATCATCATCATCAAAGCTATTACTATCATTACTATTATTACTATTATCATTATTATTACTATCATTATTATTACCATTACCATATCGAATGCGATGCCATAAAAAAGTAACCAGAGAGAGAACGAATAAAAAAGAGAGATTGGGACATTACATCACTGCATCAAAAAGGTCGATGAACACAGTCTGCACTTGGAAGGTTGATAGGGAATGACGGCGTACTGGAGACAGATAAAGAGGGAGGAGAGAGAGAGGGAGAAGGAGGGAGATGGAGGGAGGGGGAAGGAGGGAGAAGGAGGGAGAAGGAGGGAGGGAAGAGGAGAGGGAGGGAGGGAGAAGGAGGGGGGGAAGAGGGGGGGGAGGGAGGGAGGGGGAGGGGGAAGGAGAAAGGGAGTAGGAAAAGAAGAGAGAGAAGAAGAAGAAAAGAGAGAGAGAGAGAGGGAGAGGGAGAGGGAGAGGGGAGAGGGAGAGGGAGAGGGAGAGGGAGAGGGAGA
>NC_091586.1:22282860-22285360 GCF_042767895.1 Penaeus vannamei
GTGACAAGCGGTTGAGTAATTAAGCCAGGTGTTAAAATTGTAATTAAGAGTCGAGACAGATGGCGCTGATGGACAGAGGGTGAATGTTGATGTTTTAGGTGATGGCGGCGGTGGTTTCAGTTATTAGAATCGTTTGTTTGCTGCTAATGTTGTGGTTGTTGCTGTTTATTTACTTATTTGTTAGGTTTATTGACTAGTTTAGTAGTTACTACTTGCCCTTCTGTTTATAGCACTGATGATAATGATGATAATGATGATTTCAATCGTCATCATTATTATTTTCAGTTACTGTTACTATTATCATTATTACTATTACTATTATTATTATTATTATTATTATTATTATTATTATTATTATTTTTATTATTATTATTATTACTATTGGTATCACTATCACTATTACTATTACTATTACTATTACTATTACTATTACTGTTACTACTACTACTATCATTGATGCCATTTAGTCATTATAAGAAAGAAGGAGAAAATCATTTTTAAAAATCGGAGAAAAAGAAAGATAGGTAGATAGAATAAGTAAATAAAAGGATCAAGAAAACACGGAAGACTTTGATTTGAAAAAGGAAGAGGGAGACAGAATCAAGAAGAAAAAGAAGTAAAACGAAAGAAATTAGAATTAAAAAAAAAGAAAAGCGAAGAAATCAGGGAAACGAACAGCACAGCATCCACCAGCTCGGAGTTTAACCGACCAAGCCGACCACGTGACATTATTCACAGGTGGTTGGGGGTAGGGGAAGGGGGTGTAGGGGGATGGGTGGGGAGGGTGGTTAGGAGAGGGGTGGTAGGAGGGGGGAAGGGTGGTTAGGAGAGAGGTGGTAGGAGGGGGAAGGGTGGTTAGGAGAGGGAGGTAGGAGGGGGAGGGAGGGGGTGGTTCGTGGCCAAAAGCGTCGCGTTATGCATGTATTTAGTTCACGGAGAAAGTCTTATGTCTACCTCCTCCCGTTCTCTCCCCCCCAACCTTCTTCGTCTCTTCTCTCTCTCTCTCTGTCTCTCTCTTCTCTCTCTCTTTCTCTTTTCTTCGCATTCTCTCTCTCTCTCTCTCTCTCTCTCTCTCTCTCTCTCTCTCTCTCTCTCTCTCTCTCTCTCTCTCTCTCTCTCTCTCTCTCTCTCTCTCTCTCTCTCTCTTCACCCCGTCTGTCTAGTGTCTGTCTCCTATTCTCTTCATCTCTTTATCTTTTGTCTCTCGTTTCTCTACGTCTTCTTGTTTCTAGTCTTTCGTTTTCTCTTTCCTCTTTTACTTCATATATCGTCTTCTCTTTTTTCTATCTTCCCTCCTCTTTTCACCTCTCGTTTCTCCTCCTCTCTCTTCTCTCTTCTCTCCCATTCCCTTTCCTTATCTTTTAACTACCCGAGTTTCTTCTATTTCTTCCTCTCACCCCCTTCATCCTCGTTTGCTTCCTCCCCTTCCTCTTTCCACTTCCTATTGCACTTTATCTCCCCTTCACCTTTTCATCCTTCGTCCTCGAGGAGAAGGAGAGAGAAAAAGGAAAGGAGAAAAACGAAAAAGAAGAAGGCGAAGGGGAAAAAGAAGAAAGATAAGGAAGAAGGAGGAGCTGACGAAAAAGAAAGATAATGAAGAAGAAAATGAGTAAGAAGGAGATGAAGAGAAATGAGGAAGAAGAAGATGAGGAAGAAAAGGAAGGAGGAGGAGATGAAGAGAAATAAGGAAGAAGATGAAGAAGTAGAAATAATAAAAAAAATATATAGTAAAGAAAAAGGGAAGAAATTAAAAAGGAAAAAAAGGGAAAGAAACGAAAAACGAGAAAAGAAGAAAAAAAAAGAAGAAAACGAAGGAGAAGGAAGAAGGAGGAAGAGGAGGAGAAGGAAAATAGGCCGCGTCACGTTTGCGGCGCTCGTGGATCCGTTTCAGATTTGGGCTAGATTTCCACGCGGCCGTTGTAGGGGGGGGGGGGGGGGGTGGAAGGAGGGGAGGGAGGGGGAGGGGGTGGGGGTGCTCTTATCGCTTCTTGCTCGTGACTTAATTGTCGGCTTCGGCGGATTTGTCACGTGGACACTTTCTAGTTTTTGGTTTTGTTTTGATTTTCGTTTTTTTTTTTGTATAATTTTTGGGTTTTTGTTTTGTTTTGTATAATTTTTGGCGGTTTTTGTTCTCTTATCGCTTCTTGCTCGTGACTTAATTGTCGGCTTCTGTGGCTTTGTCACGTGGACACTTTCTAGTTTTTGGTTTTTCGTTTTTTTTTCGTTTTTTTTTGTATAATTTTTGGGTTGTTTTTGTTTTGTTTTGTTTTGTATAATTTTTGGCGGTTTTTGTTTTTTGTTTTGTTTGTTGGTTGGTTGTAAATCGTTTTTCTTTATCTGATTATTATTTTATTTTAGTTTTTTCAATGTTTGGTTTGGTTTTGCTGGTATTTTTTTCTTTATATATATATATATATATATATATATATATATTTTTGTTGTTGTTGTTGTTGTTGTTGATTATTGGTAGTGGTTATTCTTTTTTCTCTATGTATTTTTT
>NC_091586.1:22300360-22307860 GCF_042767895.1 Penaeus vannamei
GAAAGGGAAGATGTAGGAAGGGGTAGGATAGGGGTTAGGGGAGGCGAATGAGTGAGAAGCGAATCCCGGGAATGCCAGTAGGGAAGGGAAGGGGAGAGAAGGGAAAGGAAGGACGGATAGAGGAGAAGACAGGGAGGGGAAAGGGTGAAAGGTAAGGGAGACAGAGATAGGGAAGGGAGATGGAGGGGGAGGGGTGTAGGATCACCTTGTAGGACGCTCGCTCGGTGCCTGCGTCTGGCGTGTCTAGACGAACCGCCGGACAGATGGGTACGGGAGGGGAGGGGTCGGAGGAGGGGTAGAGGCACGGGGGAGGGGGAGGGTGAAGAAGGTCTTGGAAGGGGAGAGGGAGGGGGAGGGGAAGGTGGTCGTGGGAGGGAAGGAGGAGGAGGGGGTGGAGGTCGTGGGAGGGAGGAGGAGGCGGAGGGTGAAGGAGGAGGGGAGGGTGAAGGAGGTCGTGGGAGGGAGTGATGATTGGGAAATCGTGGTGATGGCGATGGTGGTGAGAATGGTGATGGTAGTGGTCTGGTTAGTGGTGGTGACGGCTGTGATGGGAATTATGGTGGTTGGGGTGGTGGTGATGATGGTGGTCAACAATGGTGATGATACCGACGTGAAATGTGATAGGTAGAAAGCATTGGAATATGGAATGAAGTATTAATAAGAGAGAGAGAGAAAAGGAAGAAAGAGAGGGTGAGTGACTGAGTTGAGTGAGAGAGAGAGAGAGAGAGAGAGAGAGAGAGAGAGAGAGAGAGAGAGAGAGAGAGAGAGAGAGAGAGAGAGAGAGAGAGAGAGAGAGAGAGAGAGAGAGAGAGAGAGAGAGAGAGAGAGAGAGAGAGAGAGAGAGAGAGAGAGAGAGAGAGAGAGAGAGAGAGAGAGAGAGAGAAGAAGAAGAAAAAAGAAAGAGAAAGAGTGAGTGACTGAGTTGAGAGAGAGAGACATAGACAGAGACAGACAGATCTTGTACACGTATATAATCTGAAGTCTGTAAATTAAGCAAGCGACTCACCGTATCAGGTTCCAGGAAGTATGTGTCTCGGTCTGATATCTCCCTGATAACGGCTCCTGTTTAATGAAAGGCCTACCGTAAAGATAACACTAGAAGATGAGGTCTTATCCACCCCCACCCCACCCCTACCCCCCTCTGCTAACCTACCTCTGTCTCCCCTCCTTTCCTCATCTGCTGCGCCCAACCCAGTCGGTCTCTCTTTCTCTCTTCGCTCATTTACTGCCCCTACCTCTGTCTCCCCTCCTTTCCCCATCTGCTGCGCCCAACCCAGTCTTTCTCTCTTTCCCTCTTCGCTCATTTACTGCGAGTATTCTTTCTTTTCTTCTCTTCCTCCTATTATGTGTTCTTACCATCTCACCAACCTTTCTCTTTCCTTTCTTTTATTCTTGTTCTGTCTGCTTCCATACCTTCTTTCAGCCTTACCTTCACCTACTTTAATCCCTAGCTACTCTCCTTACTTTACTCTGCTCTTCCCCTCTTCCCCCACCTACGTAGCCCCCCCCCCCCACTTCCCCTCTCCCGTCTTCCCCTTACCTAGTCCGCCTACCCCTTCCCTTCTTCCCTAAATTATCCCACACACGCTATCCACTTCTTCCCCCACTTCGGCTCCTTAAAAAACCCTTCCCACCGTCCCCAACTACTTCCCTCAACCCCATCCTCCTCCCCTTTCCTTTCTTCCCCAAACCCTCCCCTCCCCTTCCCTCTTTCTTCCTCAACCCCATCCTCCTCCCCTCCCCTCCCTTTCCCTCTTATCCCGACCTCACTCTCTCCCCTCCCCCTCCCCTTCCCCTCTTCCCCAATCCCATCCTTCTCCCCTCCCCCACCCCTCCCCTTCATCCCCAGACCTCACTCTCTTCCCTTCCCATCTACCCCCAACCCCACCACTTCCCCTCTTCCCCCAACCCCACCCCTTCCCCTCTTCCCCCAACCCCACCGTCCCCTCGTCTCTCACCCCCTCCCCTTCCCGCTCCACCCAACCACACTCGGTCACGTGATGTACAAGAATCTCCCAGATAAAGAAACCATTACTTGAATTAAGTCGACGATAGCATTGTTATAATCTTTGGGGTTTTGCTTATTTCCACTTTTTGGTTATTTTCACGTTTTTTAATTCGTTTTATTATTATTCATTTTCACTTTTTTTCCACTTTGTTTTCTTTTTGCTTGTTTTTGCTTTTGCTAATTTATTTAATTTTTGTTTGTTTTTGCTTTTGCTAATTTATTAAATTTTTGCTTGTTTTTGCTTTTGCTTGTTTATTGAATTTTTGCTTGTTTTTGCTTTTGCTAATTCATTCAATTTTTTCTTATTTTCCAATTGGTTTAACTTTTTTTTTTACCCAATTCGCTTTATTTTTACGTTTTCATTTTTCCCAATTTGTTTTATTCTTACATATTTTCACATCTTCCCGTTTCATTTTAATTTTACTCATTCTCACCTTTTTTTTCCTTATTTGTTTATTGACAGATTGAGCACACATGATTGATCCGCATTTAGGCTCATGTTTCTTTCACCTACTTCTTTTTCTCTTCCTCTCCTTGCGGCTAAATTTGTAATTTATAAGTAGGCCTCGTTAGATTCGCCTTGGGTTATGTAGGCCTATGCCAACGGTGAGCCCTCCCCCCTCCCTCCCTCTCTCCTTCTTCTTTCTTCTTCTTGTTCTCCTCCCTCCCTCCCCCCCTTCCTCTCCTCCCTCCTCCTTCTTCTTCTTCTCCTCCTCCTCCTCCTCCTACTTCTTCTCCCCCTCCTCCTCCTACTACTACTTCTCCTCCTCCTCCTCCTCCTCCTCCTACGTCTTCTTCTTCTCCTTCTCCTCCTCCTCCTCCTCCTACTTCTTCTTCTCCTCCTCCTCCTCCTCCTCCTCCTCCTACTTCTTCTTCTCCTCCTCCTCCTCCTCCTCCTCCTCTCTCCTCCTTCTTTCTCCTCCACCCCTCTCCTCCTCCTCTCTCCTCCTCCCCTCTCCTCCTCCTCTCTCCTCCTCCTCCTCCTCCCCCTTCCCTCCCCTCTCCTCCTCCTCCTCCTCCTCCTCCTCCTCCTTTCCTCCCCTCTCCTCCTCCTCCTCCTCCTCCTCCTCCTCCTCCTCCTCCTTTCCTCCCCTCTCCTCTTCCTCCTCCCCCCCCCAACCTCCTCACCTCATCACCTCCATCTCCTCCTCCTCCCCCCCCTCCCCCCCCCTCCCCCAACCTCCTCACCTCATCAGCTCCTCTATCACCGGACCGTGACCATGTTCACAGACCTCATTTCATAGTTATTCATACACATGTCATATCAATGGTTTGGAGATGAGATTTCGGGGGAGGGGGTGGGGGAGGAGGAGGTGGAGGGGGAAGGGGAGGGGTGGAGGAAGAGGAGGGGGAGCGGTGGAGGAAGAGGAGGGGGAGCGGTGGAGGAAGAGGAGGGGGAGGAGGAGGGAGGGAGGAGGAAGAGGAGGGAGGAGGAGGAGAAGGAGGAGGAGGAGGAGGAGGAAGGAGGAGGAGGAGGAGGAGGAAGGAGGAGGAGGAGGAGGAAGGAAGAAGGAGGAGGAGGTGAAGAAGAAGACGAAGAAGAAGAAGAAGAAGAAGAAGAAGAAGAAGAAGAAGAAGAAGAAGAAGAAGAAGGAGAAGGAGAAGGAGAAGGAGAAGGAGAAGGAGAAGGAGGAGGAGGAGGAGGAGGAGGAGGAGGAGGAGGAGGAGGAGGAGGTGGTGGAGTTTGTGTTCGCGATAAATTGATGGTTCCGTAGGCCTATCTGTTCCTTGATGATTCCCCCCCCCGGGTGGATGTTAGAGGGGGGATGTTGTGTTGGATGTGGAGTGAAGTGTCAGGTCATTTTGGTATCTGACGTGAGTGACCTTACGATAAGGGTAATCTGAGAGAGAGAAGGAGAGGCGGGGGGGGGGGATGGAGAGGGAGACGGGAGAGATAGAGAGGAAGAGAGAGGTGAGAGAAAGAGAGAAGTGAGGAGAGAGAAGAAAGAGAGGGAGATAATCAGGCAGGCAAGCAAAAAAGACAGATATTTCAAACAGACGTCCAAACAAGACAGACATGCAGAAACAGAGACAGAGACACAGAAAGAGAAAAAAGAATAAGGGAAGAGGAGGAAGGGGGAGGTGAGGGGGGGAGAGTGGGCTAGGATTATGATCTGTCTTGTGTCTTGTGGTCGCATTTGCATGGTTATTGTGGCTAAAGCCTTATCAGGGTCGGGTTTGGGCTGAATATGTAGAGGTGGCGTGGCGTGTTTTGTCAAGTAAAACGAACTGCGCGCTTTGTTGTTGTTGTTGTTGTTTTTAGCTTTTTGTTTTTTTGTTTTTATTGTGATCTGATTTCTTGTGTTTTTTGTTTGGTTATTTTTTCGATCTGATTTTTTTCTCGTGTTTTTGTTCGGCTATCTTGTTTAGGAAGAAAAACTTATCGTGTGTGTTTTTTATTCGTTTTTATGTTTTTTTTCCTGGTTTTGTTTTTGTTTAGTTTGCTGGCAGCCTTTTTCTGTGCAAAGTGCAGCGTAGGAAGGAGTGGCGAATTCACCCAGAAAAAGAGCTATTTATAGATAATGCGGTAGCTCAAAAGCCTGTCACGTTTTGCAAATAGATGGCGTTGCTGTTTTAATTTGTGTCGCCACGGAGGAAGACTCGATTAATGGAAAATAAAAAGCACTAATGCCATCTTTTGTCCAGAAATCAAACTATTGGACACGATAAAAAAATTGAAAACACTAATGCCATCTTTTGTCCAGAAATCAAACAATTGGAAACTCGATAAAAAAAAAGAAAACTAATGCCATCTTTTGCTCAGAAACCAAACTATTCGAGAGGATGAGAGAAAAAATGATAAAAAACACTCATGCCATCTTTTGTCTAGATACCAAACTATTGAGGACTCGATGACAAAAAATGAAAACACTAATGCCATTTTTTTGTCCAGAAACCAAATTATCCGAGACTCGACGAAGGAAAATAAAAAAACACTAATACCATCTTTTGAAAGATTAAAAAAAAAAAAACACTAATGCCATCTTTTGAAAGAAAAAAAAAAACACTAATACCATCTTTTGAAAAAATAACACTAATGCCATCTTTTGCCCACAAACCAAACTATCCGATCTTCAGCCTATGAATCTAAGGCGACAGAGAGTTTTTTTTTGTAGAAAATGTAAGTTGCTGAAACTTTAAACAGTAGACGTGGTAAAGTTAGGACATGTTTAAGTTGGCGGTTACTGGGTGCGGTTGCAATGCTCTCGTGTAGGAGAGAAAATGGAAAAGAGAAAGATAGATAGGTAGATAGATAGACAGACAGACAGACAGACAGACAGACAGACAGACAGACAGACAGACAGACAGACAGATAGATAGATAGATAGATAGATAGATAGATAGATAAATAACTAGAGACAGATAGGTAGGAGAGAGAGAGAGAGAGAGAGAGAGAGAGAGAGAGAGAGAGAGAGAGAGAGAGAGAGAGAGAGAGAGAGAGAGAGAGAGAGAGGAAGAGAGGAAGAAAGAAAGATAGAGAGACAAGACAAGAACGAGAGAGAAAATCAGGTAAGAAAGAAATTGAGACAAGGGGAAAAAAATGATGACGAATGACAAAAAAAAAAAAAAAATAGATGACATACGAACTGACGAATGGCTAGGAGGAGGGGTGGGAGGTGGAGGGTGGAGGGGGGTGGGGGTGCGGAGAGGTTGGGGATAGGGAGGGGGGTAGGGAGATAGGGGGTAGGGGGGGTGTGTGGCTTAGCCGAGATCAGCTGACTAATTAAATCTGGACGGGTTCCAACCATTGTCTACCTTCTCTCGCACACACGCGCATGAATATCGGTGCGCATTTTGGCGTTCATTTTGGTTTGGGGGGGGGGGGGGGGAAGCTGCCGTCTTTGCGTTTCTTTTCTCGAAGGGCGATTTGTCTGTCTGTCTGTTTACTTAGCTGCGTTTCTGTCTACTCGTCTGTCTCCTTGTTTGTGTGTGTGTCTGTCTGTCTATCTACTTGTTTGTCTGTGTGTCTTTCTATCTACTTGTCTGTCTCCTTGTTTGTGTGTCTGTCTATCTACTTGTCTGTCTGTGTGTCTATCTACTTGTCTCTGTCTACCAATCTGTTTATCTGATTTATATGTATATTTTTTTCATTTATGTGATGGCGCGCGCGCGCGCGCGCGCGCGCGCGCGTGTGTGTGTGTGTGTGTGTGTGTGTGTGTGTATGTATGTATGTATGTATGTGTGTGCGCGTGTGTATTTGCATATGTGTGTGTGTGTGTGTGCATATGTGTGTGAGTGGATGTATGTGTGTGCAAGGTCTATATAAGTACTTATATAGACCTTGTGTGTGTGTGTGTGTGCGTGCATATGTGTGTGTATGTACGTGTGTGTGTGATATGTATGTCATTAGTCTCTATTTAAGGATTAAAACGGAGCGAGCGTGATCCTAGCAAGGGGAGTGAAACTTACCCAAGGTTTCTCACTTTTCCCTGCGAGGTTGAACTATTAAAAGGATGATGATGATGATAATGATGTTGAAAATACCGCGTCCAGGATTATTTTTAGAGTAATTGCACTTTTTTTGTTAATTGTATCTTTGTTTTTGTCTTTTTTTAAAGAGATGTTTGGAAATGGGTTTATCAGATTGGTTATTTTGTTAGTTTTTTTTTTTTTGTGATGATAATGATGGTAAAAATACCGCTTCCAGGATTATTGTTAGAGTAATTGCTGTTTTTTTGTTACTTGTATCTTTGTTTCTGTCTTGTTTTTAAAGAGATGTTTGTAAATGATTATTTTATTATTTATTTTTTTTAGATATGCGAGTTCATTAATTGGTTGTATAATTGTTATTTTCATTATTTTTATTATTTCTTGCTTGCGATGTTTGTTTTGTTTTGGTATAGATATATTTCCTTTTATTTTTTTTCTCGTGTTTTGTTTGGTTATTTTTTTGTATGACCAAGAGTTGTTAAATATATATTTCTTTTTATATTTATCTCGTGTTTTTTTTTTTTTTTTTTTTATGACCAAGAGTCTGGAAGGTCTGAGGCGAAGGTGCCAAGATCTTCTTATCTTCTTCTCCCGCTTTCTTGCCTTTGTTGGTCGGCTGCCAGGGAAGGGAGAAAAGAGGGAAGAGGTGGAGGAAGGTTGGGGTGGGGGAGGGGAGGGGGTGGGGTGAGGTGGGGTGGGGTGGGGGGTGTATTACGCACGCACCCAGTCTCAGTGAGTTGAGTTAGTGATTGAGTGAGTCAGTTTGTTAGGTAGTTGCTTATTCACTTATTTATTGGCTTATTTGTTCGGTTGTGAATTTGTGTGTTCACTCATTCTTGGTCTGTCTGTCTGTTTTTCTTTTCCTGGCTTTCTATTTCTTTCTCTCTTTCTTTCTTCTCTCTCTCTCTCTTTCTCTCTCTCTCTCTCTCTCTCTCTCTCTCTCTCTCTCTCTCTCTCTCTCCCTCACTCCTCTCTCTCTCTATCTCTCTCTCTCTCTCTCTCTCACACACACACACTCACTCACTCACTCACTCACTCACTCACTCACTCACTCACTCACT
>NC_091586.1:22312860-22325360 GCF_042767895.1 Penaeus vannamei
AAAGGAGCGTAATTCTTGTCTTGTCATGCGCATAAATCTTGTCATTTTTTCTTGTTCTTGTATATAATTTTTGATTTATGAATTTTATGAATTTTTTGAATTTATATTTTATTCCATTTATTTGATTTTTGATTTATTTGATTTTTTTTATTTTATTCCATTTATTTGATTTTTGAATTTTTATTTTATTCCATTTATTTGATTTTTGATTTTTTATTTTATTCCATTTATTTGATTTTTGAATTTTTATTTTATTCCATTTATTTGATTTTTGAATTTAAATTTTATTCCATTTATTTGTTTATTTATCTTTATTTTTATTTTTATTCCATTTATTTGATTTTTGAATTTTTATCTTATTCCATTTATTTATTTTTATTTTTATTTAATTTGGGAGAAAACATCGGATAGAAGGGAAAAAAAGAACATTTAAAAAAGAAGTGAATTAATGAACAGAAGGAGAGACACGGGGGTTGATAAACGAGGAAGTACGAGAGATGGAGGAGAAAAATGACGAGGAATTGAACTCAAGAGAAGGGAAAGTGTGCGTGTGTTTTTTTTTCCCTCCATTGCGTTTGATAATGATACGGGGGGAGGGGGGGGGGGGATCACCTCACCTTGGAATCGGGTCTACTTTATGGATAGATTTGATATATGGGGAGGGGGGAGGAGAGGGGAGGAGATGGGTTAGGAGGGAGGGGTGGGGAGATAGATTGATAGATGGGGGGAGGGAAGGGGAGGAGAGGAGAGGAGATGGGGTAGGAGGGAGGGGAATGGTGTGGGAGGGGAGAGGGTAAGGGAGGGAGGGAGGGGTGGGTGGGGATCGGGGAGGGAGAGGGGTAGGAGAGAGGGGAAGGGAAGGGGAGGAGAGAAAAAGGGTGGGTGGTAAGAGGGAGATATAGGAGAGGGAAGTTTAGGAAAAGGAGAACGGGGGAGGGGAAATGGAGAGGAGGACTAGTTGAAAGGAGAAAGGGGAGATGAAGGGGGAAAGGGAATGAGAGATAGAGGGGGGGAGGTGGAGACAGTAGAGGAGGAGGGTTAAGGAAAACGGCATATTAGCCTACTTTCATATTCGTGAACGTTCACATTTAGATGTGTTGGACGAGATTGGCAATTTGATGCAATGGGGTTTAATGAACGTCCCAGTTGCCAGTTGATGCATTTTTGAGTTCGATCCGACGTCGGAAATGGCAAGCAATTAGGTCTGAAGTGACGGCGATAAATACTTCATGCTTGGTGTGAAGTTCGTGTTGGGTTGACTTCATTTCGGTTGTGAAGTCATGTCACAGGCTTATTGTTTGGTTTGAAGTCACGGGGAGAAGCCGTTTGAAGTTCGTGTTGGGTTGACTTCATTTCGGTTGTGAAGTCATGTCACAGGCTTCTTGTTTGGTTTGAAGTCAGGGGGAGAAGCCGTTTGAAGTTCGTGTTGGGTTGACTTCATTTCGGTTCTGAAGTCATGTCACAGGCTTATTGTTTGGTTTGAAGTCAGGGGGAGAAGCCGTTTGAAGTTCGTGTTGGGTTGACTTCATTTCGGTTGTGAAGTCATGTCACAGGCTTCTTGTTTGGTTTGAAGTCAGGGGGAGAAGCCGTTTGAAGTTCGTGTTGGGTTGACTTCATTTCGGTTGTGAAGTCATGTCACAGGCTTCTTGTTTGGTTTGAAGTCACGGGGAGAAGCCGTTTGAAGTTCGTGTTGGGTTGACTTCATTTCGGTTCTGAAGTCATGTCACAGGCTTATTGTTTGGTTTGAAGTCAGGGGGAGAAGCCGTTTGAAGTTCGTGTTGGGTTGACTTCATTTCGGTTGTGAAGTCATGTCACAGGCTTCTTGTTTGGTTTGAAGTCAGGGGGAGAAGCCGTTTGAAGTTCGTGTTGGGTTGACTTCATTTCGGTTGTGAAGTCATGTCACAGGCTTCTTGTTTGGTTTGAAGTCAGGGGGAGAAGCCGTTTGAAGTTCGTGTTGGGTTGACTTCATTTCGGTTCTGAAGTCATGTCACAGGCTTATTGTTTGGTTTGAAGTCACGGGGAGAAGCCGTTTGAAGTTCGTGTTGGGTTGACTTCATTTCGGTTCTGAAGTCATGTCACAGGCTTATTGTTTGGTTTGAAGTCAGGGGGAGAAGCCGTTTGAAGTTCGTGTGGTGAGTGGTTTGAAGTTTGGATGGTAGTTAGTTTGAAGTCAGATTTATGGACAGTTTGAAGTCAGTGTTGTAGATAATTTGATGTGAAGTTGAGTGATTGTTTGAAGTTATATGTGGTAATCAGTTTGAAGTTAGGGGGATTTGAAGTTCGTGTGGTGAATGGTTTGAAGTTAGGATGATAAATTGAAGTCAGATTTATATACAGTTTGAAGTCAGTGATCAATGAATTGAAGTCAGTGTTGAAAATAATTTGAAGTAAAGTTGATTAATTGTTTGAAGTTAGATGTGGTAATCATTTTGAAGTAAGGATGATAAATAGATTGTAGTCTCTACGATTCACGAATTAAAGTCAGGATGAGATGGACATTTTGACGTCATTTTGGTATTACTTCTCTCTGGATTTGAAGTCATGCTATCAGTGTGACAGGAGAATCATGCTAAATTTGATGCCTGTATGACATGCTTCATCCTGGAGAGGAAGTCATATACGACAGACTTTCTTTGAAGTTAGTATAACACGTTGAATACTTTTTTTTTAGTATATATTTTAGTTGTCGTTTGGATAATAGACTTCTCTCCGGTTCAGTATACCAGATTTATCGAGGAAGGAAACGGGCGTAATTTAAAGTAATACGCCAGACTTCCTTTGAAGTTAGTATAACACGTTAAATTCTTTTTTGGTATATATTTTAGTTGTCGTTTGGATAATAGACTTCTCTCCGGTTCAGTATACCAGATTTATCGAGGAAGGAAACGGGCGTAATATAAAGTAATACGTGGCGTCCTTTGATTATGCAATTTACGTGTGCATGCAATTTCGTTAACTTTGTGATGGGGTTAAGGCATAACTTTAGAGTGTCTTTATAGTGGGAGGGAGGGAGAGGGGAGTGGGAGTGGAAATGGGAGTAGGAGAGGGGTGGGAATAAGGAGAATTAGAGGGAGAGGGATAAGGAGAAGTTGAGGGAGAGAGAGGAAGAGAATGAGGGGAGGGGAGAGAGAGAAAGAGAGACAGACAGACAGACAGAGAGGGAGGAAAAGGGAGATAAAAAGGGAGAGCTGTATTGCAAAAGCGAGGGCAACGAAGAGGAAATTATGAACGAAGACGGAAGAAAAGAAGAGAAAAGCACAGAAAAGAAAAATGGAATTGCAAGATGTTGAAAGAAAAACGAAATTCCAAAGATTATAATGCGTGACGAGAAGTAATTGCACAATGCAATATTCAGCATAAAAAAACGTATTATTTTTTTTCAAAGCTTTTCGAAATGGGCGTGATAGGCCTACGTGCGGAGGCTTACGGCTGCGTATATGTTTGGCAATTTTGCAAAGTGCCTCGTGCAGGGAAGGGAGGCTGGATGTATTACTGTTTTTGTTTGTTTGTCGATCGTTGGTATGTTAAAAGGCGGGTTTGATGTTGTGTGTTTGGTTCTTTTGTTTTATTTTCTTTCGTTTTTTTTTTATCTGTCTGTTTTTTGTTTTGTTTTGTTTCTATCTTTTCTTTTTCTCATCCCTTTCCATCTCTTCTCTCTTTCTTTCTTCTTTCTTCTTTCTCTTATCCCCTTTCCATCTCTTCTCTCTTTCTTTCTCTTCATCTCCCTCCCATTCTCCCCCCTCTCACATACTTTTCGAAAACGAAACGAAAGCGAAAAACAAGACGAAACGCAAAAATTCCATCCAACCGCCAAGATTTGCGAAACACCACAAAATAAAAATAAAAATCGATGACCAAAGATAATCGTTACACCCGACATCACCTTCATTGCACTATTTTTTATGACTCCGGACTGATGACTTCATCCCAAATCCTCGTTCAACTCGAAACGGTGAGGTATGAACATGCCTGCACGCGCGCGCACTCACGCACACTTTCGTCGGGTGTTATGATTGGGTATTTTTTTTTTTTTTTTTTTATTGTCATTGGCGCGTTCTCTTTTGCGGGTGATTGTGTTTCGGGTGATTGGGGGGGATTGGTTTGGCACGGTTGATCAGGAGAGGAGAGAGAGGGGGGAGTGGGAGGGGGAGGGAAAAGGAGAGTGGGAGAAGGAGAAAGAGTGAGAGAGAGAAAGAAAAAAAATGAGAAGAAGGAGAAAGAGTGAGAGAAAGAAAGAAAAAAAGAGAAGGAGCAAAGGAAGGAGAATGAGAAAGGGAAGGAGATGGAGAAAAGGAAGGAGAAGGAGAAAGAGGAAGAAAAAGAAAAGTAGAGAGAGAGACAGAGACAGAGAGAGAGAGAGAGAGACAGACAGACAGACAGACAGACAGACAGACAGACAGACAGACAGACAGACAGACAGACAGACAGAGAGAAACTTTCACACCCTGTTATTAAGAGCAGTTCGTTGTAACACGTCTGTATGGAGGAGAGAGAAAGATGCTTAATAATTAATCTTTAGGCCTATTCGCCTGTGTGTGTGTGTGTGTATCTGTCTGTTTGCAAGTATATGTCTGTCCGCATGTATGTATGCATGTATGTATGTGCATGTACGTGTATATGTATTCATTCTTCTTCCATGTATCATGCATTAATTATACCTATATCGTGTTATTATGAAAATCCGCCCCATTGTTTAGAACTTGTTTGATTTATGCAAGTGTGTGTGACAGTGCAGTCATGCGTGTGTATGTGTGCAATCGTGCGTGTGTTTGCGCGCTAGTCTTTTGCAATTACTCAATTATCGTGCGTGTGTGTGTGTGCGTGTATGTGTGTGTTTGTGTGTGTGTGTGTGTGTGTGTGCGTGTGTGTGTGTGTGTGTGTGTGTGTGTGTGTGTGTGTGTGTGTGTGTGTGTGTATGTGTGTGTGCGTGTGCGTGTGCGTGTGTGTGTATGTGCGTGTGTCTGTCAGTGTGTTCAAAACTATCCATATTTCTCCATCTGATTCCCCCCACCCCCAACCCCCCACTAATTACGAATTACATCAAACCCCCCCAACAATAATGAACGATCGATTATACTTTTCTCCCTTAATTTTTTCCTTCCGGGCAGACTTTTAACTTTTAACTTTTTTTTTTTAACTTTTTTTTTTTAACTTTTTTTCTTCTCTTCTCTTCTAACTTTTTTTTCTTCTCTTCTTGCAGGTGAGTGTGAAGGCCGTTCGAGTCTGCGTGAGCGTCTTGGGGGCGGGGGGGAGCCATCGATCACCGCGGGAGAAAGTCCAGTCGACTACTTGCTCCTTTTCCTGCTCTTTATGGGGTGGGGGGAGAGGGGAAGGGTGAGGGGGAGAGGGGATGGGTAGGAGGGGAAAGGGGTGAGTAGGGGAGGATTGGGTGGGGGAGAGGGGAAAGGGTGAGGGTGGTAGAGGGGTGAGTGGGAGAGGGGTGGGAGCGGAAAGGGGAGGGGGTGAGGGTGGGAGAGGGTAAGATAGGGAGGGTGTGAGAGGGGAAAGGGGGAGAAGGGGATGGTGGGAGGGGTTGAGATAGGAAGGGTGTGGGAGGGGAAGGGGTGAGTGGGAGGGGAGCGGGCGGGGGAGGATGGGAGGGGGAGGGGTAGCATAGGAGAGGGTGAGTGGGTGGGAGTGTGAGGGGAGAGGGAGAGGGTGAAGGTGAAGGTGGAGGTGAGGGGGGGAGTGAGAGAGGGTGGGAAGGTTGAGAGTAGGGAATGGATTGGGGTAGGGCGTGGGAGAGAAGCGGTTGGGGAGGGGTTGGGTGAGAGAGGGGAGAGTAAAAGGGGAGAGAAGGAGAGGGTGAAGGAAGGGTGGATGAAAAGAGAACCGGGATGGTTGAGAAGGGGGGGGGGGCTAAGAACAGGGTAGGGAGAGGGTGAGGAGAGGGGGCGGAAAGGGATTGGATGAGAGGGATAGGAGGGATACGAGGATGAATGGGGGAGAGGTAAGAGGGATGGCGGAGGAGTTTATATAAGAAATTATGTTTAGGTTGAGTTTGCTTTTGAGTGATTTCGTTAGATTCTGCAGAGGTCTTTGCTTTTGTTGTTGTTGTTTTCATGTCCAGTAGCCCTGAAAGTCGTCTTCAGTCGTTGTAAGTCAGCGGTAGTCATGGTCAGTCATCCTAAGACTTTGTTAGCCAGAGAGGGAGAGGGAGAGGGAGAGGGAGAGGGAGAGGCAGAGGGAGAGGGAGAGGGAGAGGGAGAGTGAGAGGGAGAGGGAGAGGGAGAGGGAGAGGGAGAGGGAAAGAGAGAGGGAAAGAGAGAGGGAAAGAGAGAGAGAGTGAGAGAGGGAGAGGGAAAGAGAGAGAGAGAGAGAGAGAGAGGGAGAGAGAGAGGGAGAGAGAGAGGGAGAGAGAGAGGGAGAGAGAGAGGGAGAGAGAGAGGGAGAGAGAGAGAGAGAGAGAGAGAGAGAGAGAGAGAGAGAGAGAGAGAGAGAGAGAGAGAGAGAGAGGAGGGGGGGGTGAGGGAGAAGGAGAGAGTCAGTTGCCATAGTCAGTGCTCATCATCAGTCATTCAGTCATCGTCAGTTGCCATAGTCAGTGCTCATCATCAGTCATTCAGTCATCGTCAGTCACTCAGTCAGTCCTTGTCAGTCTCCCAGTCCTCATTAAGTCCTCGCCGGTAACTCAGTCCTCATCAGTCACTCAGTCAGGCACAGAGTCCTCGCCAGTGACTGAGTCCTCATCAGTCACTCAGTCAGGCACAGAGTCCTCGCCAGTGACTGAGTCCTCATCAGTCACCAAGTCCTCGTCACATATCCTCAGTCCTCGCCAGTCATCACAAGGGCCTCGTCGGTCACTCAGTCCTCGCCAGTCACTCAGTCAGGCACAGAGTCCTCGCCAGTGACTGAGTCCTCATCAGTCACCAAGTCCTCGTCACATATCCTCAGTCCTCGCCAGTCATCACAAGGGCCTCGTCGGTCACTCAGTCATCGCCAGTCATCGCCAGGTGTCCTCAGTCATCGTAAGTCGTCGAGAATCCCTCCAGTTCTCGTCGCAATTCCTAAGTCATCGTGAGTCATCGTCGCCTTCCCGTGTTTCATTAGCATCGATATTGCTTTGTCATTCTTTCGTTAGCAATTTTCGCTCTCGACATTTCATTTTTGTTGTTGCTTTATTTTTTTTTATTTCCATTTTCATCACTACGTTTTTTTTTTTTTTTTTTTTTTTGGTTTGTTTTCTAACTTTCTGTGACATTTGGATTTTTTTTTTCATTTTCATGTGGACGCCATATTTATTTTGGAAGTATTGTAATGAGAACTTTCATGATCGGTATTTCTCTTTTTTTTCATTATTTCATCAGAATTTTGCTTTTATTTTTGCCCACTTTGCCCCCACCCTTTTTTGGCACTCCCCCCCCCTTACCTCCCCCTTACCTGCCCTTGGATAAGAGTCCCGGGCGCATTTGGCTCTTGACCTTTGACCTTGATCTCGAGTCGATGACGTCATCTGACCCTTCACTGACCCCCCCCCCCCTTTTTCCCTCCTTGACCTCCCTCCTTGTGACTGTCCTTTTACGCGTTTCCCCTCAAGAGCTTGTGCTTTCTTGGCGTCTTGGGCGCTTGCTTCTCCGTCTCCGTCTGTGCTTTCTTTTCTTTCTTGGCTTTCTTGTCCTTTTCCTTCTTTTCCTTCTTGGCTCTCTTGTCCTTTTCCTTCTTTTCCCCTTCCTTCTTGACTTTCTTTTCCTTCTCCTTCTTGTCCTTGTTTTCCCCTTCTTCTTGACTTTCTTTTCCTTCTCCTTCTTGTTCTTGTTTTCCATCTTCTTCTTCTTTTCCTCCTCCTCCTGATGCTCCCCTTTCTCCCTCTCCCTCCTCCGCCTTCTTGTTCTTCGTCTTCTCGTCGTCGTCGTCGTCCTCGTCCTCGTCCTCCTCCTCCTCCTCCTCCTCCTCCTCCTCCTCCTCCCTCCTCCTCCTCCTCCTCCTCCTCCTCCTCCTCCTCCTCCCTCCTCCCCCCTCCTCCTCCTCCTACCTCCTCCCTCATTCCCTCCTCCTCCTTCTTCCTCCTCCTCCTCCCTCCTCCTCCTCCTCCCTCCTCCTCCTCCTCCTCCTCCTCCCTCCTTCCTCCTCTCTCCTCCTCCTCCCCCTCCTTCCTACTTCCTCCTCCTCCTCCTCTTCCTCCTCCTCTTCCTCCCTCCTCCTCCTCCCTCCTCCTCCTCCTCCTCCTCCCTCCCCCTCCTCCTCCCTCCTCCCCCTCCCCCTCCTCCCCCTCCCCCTCCTCCCTCCCTCCTCCTCCTCCCTCCTCCTCCTTCCCCCCCTCTTCCCTCCTCCCTCCCTCCTCCTCCTCCTCCCCCTCCCTCCCCCTTCCCCCTCCCCCTCCCCCTCCTCTTCCTTGCAATCTTTTACATTTTTTTTCTTAGAAAATCCGAGACGATGGCGGTGATATTGATAACAGTATTTATAGTCATAATTCTGACGGCGATAAAGGCCATGTTTATAGAGTGGCTGCGGTCGTTGCGATAAGGACGATTTCGTAAAAGTCGGTGTTATCGGAAGTCGGGTTTGGGGGGGGGGGGTTGTCGGGGAAGATAACTGCGGGGTGGGTGGTTGGAATGACGGTGATGGTGATGATGCTGATGGTGGTGATAAGGATGAGGGTGATAATGATGGTGATGTGGTGATGATGCTGATGTGGTGATGATGGTGATAATGATGGTGATGTGGTGATGGTGGTGGTGGTGGTGATGATGGTAATGGTGGTGATGGTGCTGATAAGGATGAGGGTGATAATGATGGTGGTGGTGATGCCGACGATGGTGATGATGATGGTAATGGAGAAGATAGTGATGATGGTGATAAGGATGAAGGTAATGGTGGTGATGATTAAGATAGTAATGGAAAGGGTAACGGTAGTGACCATGATGATGGTGCAGATGATACGAGACATAACATTACTTTTATAAATGATGGAATACCGCCATTCCGCTTGACATTTTGACATGTTTCAAATAAGTATTGTAGTTTTTATCTCGACTTCGTATCTCCGTGATTCCATGTATCTTTGACCTTATCCGGTGCGTTAAGGTCGTATCACTCAGGTGTATATTTGACCTCTCCCCCCCCCCTCACCCCCCCACTTTCGCCTCCCTCGCAAATCCTTCTTATCGTATACTTCTGTTCTTGTGAAATTTTCTGGGAGTAGAATAACTTGTGTTAATTTTGCTTATTTTCCCTCTCTGTCTCTCCCCCCCCCCCTCTCTCTCTCTCTCTCTCTCTCTCTCTCTCTCTCTCTCTCTCTCTCTCTCTCTCTCTCTCTCTCTCTCTCTCTCTCTCTCTCTCTCTCTCTCTCTCTCTCTCTCTCTCTCTCCCTCTCTCTCTCTCTCTCCTTCCCTCTCCTTCCCTCTCTTTCTCTCTCCTTCCCTCTCTTTCTCTCTCCTTCCCTCTCTTTCTCTCTCCTTCCCTCTCTCTCTCTCTCCTTCCCTCTCTCTCTCCCTTCCTCCCTCTGTCCCTTACCCCCCCCCCCCTCCTTCTTTCTCTCTTTCTTTCTTTTTGTTATTTTTCATCCCGCACGTTCTTTATCATCATTTATCTATATGACTTTACTTGACCTTCCATGAGACAGTTTGGTCTTGATTTTTTCCTTCTCTTTTTTATTCTATTTCTCTATTTCTCTGACCTTCACCTTTGTTGCGTTTCACTGAACGTTGTCAGTCACGCAGATGGAGATAGCAAGGGAGAGAGAGTGAGGGAAGAAGGAAGTTGAAGGGTGGATGGAGGGAGAGAGAAAGAGGGAGGAAGGGATGTTGATGGATGGATGGCGGGAGAGAGAAAGAGGGAGGAAGGGAGAGGGATAGAGGGAGAGAGAGGAGAGCGCAGATCAGTGGGTTGAAGAGGGAAAGGAAGAATGGGAGAGGGAAAGGGAAAAAGGGAGGGAAAGGAGGGGAGGGAGAGGAAGAGAGGCGCAGATAGACGGACAGATAGATAGATAGAGATAGATAAATAGATAGATAGATAGATGGACAGATAGATAGAGAGATAGATAGCTATAGATAGATAGATAGAAAAATAGGTATCGACAGACAGACAGACGGATGAAAATAAATAAAAAAACACAACTAAAGAAGAAGAAGCGAAACGCAAGAGAGAGAAATTCGCAAAATAAAACCAGAGAGAGAGAGAGAGAGTGAAAGGAAGCCAGCAAGGTGAGCCAGACCCTGAAACTTTACTGATAAGACGCCAACGCAGAGAACAGGCGGCGTGCGAAGGGGGAGAGGGCGGCGTGCGGGGATAAAGAGCGTGTGGAGAGTGAATGATTGGGGAGGAAAAAGAGGAAGAAAAATGTGATGACGTGTGGTTGTGGGTTGTGGGTTTTGTGTGGGGGGGTTGTGCGTGTGTGTGTGGGAGGGGGTTGTGTGTGTGTGTGTGTGTGTGTGTGTGTGTGTGTGTGTGTGTGTGTGTGTGTGTGTGTGTGTGTGTGTGTGTGTGTGTGTGTGTGTGTGTGTGTGTGTCTGTCTGTCTGTCTGTCTGTCTGTCCGTCTGTGTCAGTCTGTTTATCTTTCTGTCTTTGTATGTGTGTGTCTGTCTGTGTATGTGTTTATGTATGTGTACATAATTTATCTGTCTGTCTGTATACGCGCGTGTATGTTACTACACTCGTACATATTTATGGACACTTACAACCATGCTCACATAAAAACCAAACACGAACAGAGGAAAAACGAGAGGAAAGGAAAAGGGAAAAACTTGGAGAAGAATAGCGGAAAGAAGAAGAGGAAAGAGAAGAAGAAGACAAACGAAAAGGGAAAAGGGTCAGTGCAAAATGAAGAAGAAAAGGGAGATCACAAAGAACGCAAGGGGCACATCACGATGCCAATGGACACGCTAAAAAGATGTTTGTGTAGGCCTATCTTACGGTAGCGAGACGCGGACGAAGTATGTTATAGGCCTATGTAGGACTGACGGACACGCACTCATGTTCAACGAGACACGAAAATGGGCTTGGAGAAATGGGGAAAGAGCGTGGAAGAGGAAGGAGAAGGAGAAAATGAAGAAAGGGGAAAAAGAAAAGACAGTGAAAAGGAAAAGAAGAAGAGAAAAGAAGAAATAGAAATATGAAAAAATAAGGAAAAGAAAAAGAAGAAAGAGAAAAAATAAAAGGCAAGGAAAGGAAAAAAAGAAGAAGCAGGAGGAGGAGCAGGAGGAAAGAAAGAAAGAAAGAAAAAGAAAGAAAACAACCCAAAAATCCCAGTCATAATCCGGCCAAAGCGAAGAGAAAGCGAAGAAGGGAGAAAGAAGAGAAAGCGAAGAGAGAGAGAGAGAGAGAATAAACGTAATGGGAAGCGAAGAGAGCAGGGTTATTATCATCACCATCATCACCATCATTTCCATTCTCTTATTACCATCATCACCATCATTTCCATTCTCTTATCATTACCATCATCACCATCATTTCCATTCTCTTATCATTACCATCATCACCATCATTTCCATTCTCTTATCATTACCATCATCACCATCATTTCCATTCGCGACGCGGATTAGCGAAGACGAAGGAAACGCCGTTCTTGGAAGCGCATTACAGGTGCCCCCTTGAGACCGGGTGACGTGATGGGGGAGGGGAGGGTAGAGGAGGGAGGGAGGGGAGGGTAGGGAGGGAGGGGAGGGGTGGGAGGGGAGGGAGGATGGGAGGGAGGGAAGGGGAATGGGAGGGAGGGGAAGGAGGGAGGGAGGGAGGGAGAGGAAAGAGGGAGGGTTGGAAGGGGAGGAAGAGGAGGAAGGGAGGGAGAGGAGGGAGAGGAGGGAAGGGGAGGGGTGGGGAGGGAGGGAGGGGAGGAAGAGGAGGAAGGGAGGGAGGGAGGGAGACGGAAAGAGGGGTGGGGATATGGGGAGAGGGAGGGAGTTTATGAAGGCTAAGGCTGGGCGTGCGGGCGTGCAGGCATGGAGGCCCGTGGGGGGGTGCGTACGACACGCTTCTCCCTTCATTCTCTTCCTGCTTTTCCTTCTTCTCTGTCCCTTCCTCCTTCTTCTCCCATTCCTCTGCCTCCTCCCTCCTCCTCCTCCTCCTCCTCCTCCTCCTCCCTCCTCCCCTCCTCCTCCTCCCTCCTCCTCCTCCTCCTCGCTTCTG
This sequence comes from Penaeus vannamei, assembly GCF_042767895.1. Classification (NCBI taxonomy): domain Eukaryota; kingdom Metazoa; phylum Arthropoda; class Malacostraca; order Decapoda; family Penaeidae; genus Penaeus; species Penaeus vannamei. The sequence continues at coordinate 22,324,925 of NC_091586.1, forward strand.
CCTCTTCCTCCTCCTCTGCCCCTTCCTCCTTCTTCTCCCTTTCCTCCCCCTCCTCCTCCTCTGCTTCTTCCTCCCTCCCTCCCCTGCCTCTTCCTCCTCCTCCTCCCTCCTCCTCCTCCTCCCTCCTCCTCCTCCTCCTCCTCCTCCTGCTCTCTTTCCTCTGTCTCTTCTTCCTCGTTTTCCCTTTTCTCTGTCCCTTCCTCCATTACGCATCCATCTACCATCCCTTTTCCTCCACTATTTAGTCTTTTTCCTCCTCCTCCGCTTCCTTCTCTTTCTCCTCCTATACTTATTTCTCCACTCTCCTCTTACCTCTTCCTCCTTCTCCTCCTTCCTCCTCGTCCTCTGCTTCCTCCTCCTCTACATCTTTCTACTTATACTGCTCGACCACCAACCTCTTCCTATTCTTCCTCCTCTTCCGCTTCCTTCTCTTTCT
>NC_091586.1:22342860-22347860 GCF_042767895.1 Penaeus vannamei
AGGGGATGAGAGGGGGAGGCGGAAAGGGGAATGGAGGGGAAGGGTGTAAAATTGCGGAAAATTGTTGACTTGGGGGATGCGAAAGCTTCTGGGAAAGGAATAACGTTGTGGTAAGTTTTTGTTGTTGTTGTTGTTTTTGTTGCTGGATGTTTTTTTTTTTCTTTTTTTTTTTGGGGGGGGGTCATGTTTGTTGTTGTGACAGCTTTATTAATGTTAATATTTTGAGTGATTCTTAAGAGGTATCTTTAGATATGTTAGTAGTAATACCAGCTGTTTGTTCTTAGAAGTGTGAGTAAAACCATTTCTTCTTATAGACTACTTATAACATTTCTACTTATAGACTACTTATAACATTTCTACTTATAGACTACTTACAACATTTCTACTTATAGACTACTTACAACATTTCTACTTATAAACTACTTATAACATTTCTACTTATAGACTACTTACAACATTTCTACTTATAGACTACTTATAACATTTCTACTTATAGAATACTTACAACATTTCTACTTATAGACTACTTATGTATTACTTACAATACGTCCTGGTGGATATGACTAATACCACTTCCTTTGATTATTATTATAAGAAAACTGAATGGGCGGAAATGATGGAAATGTTTCCAGCGACAAAAATAAAAGATGATACTAAAGATAAGATTAGAAAGATATGTTTAAAGAAAAAAAAATAATGAAGGAAAAAATCAAGAAAGAGAGAGATAGAAAGAGGAAGCGATACGGAGAATTGAGAATAAAAAGAAAATCAAGAATAGAGAGAAAAATAGATATGTAGAGATAGGAAGAGGAAAAAACAGCCGATAATCCCCCCCTCTCCCCTCCTCCTCCCCCTTCCGTCTGCCCCTCTCCCTTCCCTCTCCTCCCCCACCACTGCCCCTTCCCTCCCCTCCCCCACCCCTGGTAGTGTACATGCAATGTTGAAAGGAACGAATTGCAAGATGCGGTGTTGAGATGCTGTGGGATACGGTAAGGGGGAGGGGGGGCAGGGGGGTGAGAGAAAAGGAGGGGGGAGGGGGGGAGAAAAGGAGGGGGGAGGGGGGAGAAAAAGTAGGGGTGGGGGCAGGGGTGGGTGGGAGAAAAGAAGGGGGGGGGTGAAGAGGCTGTTGCATCAGGTTATGTGTAAATGGGAAAAAGGAAGGGTAGGGGGGGAGAGTGGGGGGGAGGAGAGGGAAAGGGAAGGGAGAAAGGGTAAAGGAGAGAGAGAGAGAGAGTGGCGGAAAAACGGGTATAAGGGAGAAGGAGAGAGAGATACAGTGGCGATAAGAGGGTAGAAGGAAAGGAGAAAGGATAGAAGAGATAGGGAGCAGAGATGAAGGAGGTAGTGGAAGAAGAAGGAAAATAGAAATCAAAGAGAATAAATTGACGAAGGGGAAGTGGAAGAAAAGATAAAAATGATGTGAAATAAAGATAGTAAAGATGATGATGATGGCCATGAGAAGAATTATGAAACGAAAAGCGGGAAGGGGAAAAGACGAAAGAGGAGAAGAAGAAACGAGAAGATTTATTTGAATCGTCATGCAAGAATAATCTTTCCTGTGAATATTAAAGGGATTGACATCAATGGGTAAGTCACGTTAGGGCGAAAATGGCGTTAGACGAATGTGGAAGAGACACAGAAGGAGAGAGGAGGGAATAATTCTGATAATAATGGTGATGATTTTGGTGAGGATGGTGATTTTGATGATGAAAGATGATGATGGTGATGACTTTGACGATTGCGATGGTGATGTTGATGGTGATGATGATGATAATGGAAGATGATGACGATTGTGATGATGATTTTGATGTTGATGATGATGATGATGACTTTGACGATGGTGATGATAATGGAAGATGATGACGATGGTGATGATGATGGTAATAATGATAATGGTAATGATGATAATGGTAATGATGATAATTATAATGATAATGATAGGGGATTATGGTAACCATGATAATGGTAATGCTGATAATTATAATGATAATGATAGGAGATTATGGTAATTATGTTAATGATGCTAACATAAACAATGCTAATGGTAATTATAATGTTAATGTTAATGATGATGTTGATAATGATAATGTTGATGTTGATGATGATGCTGTTAATGATAATGCTCATGTTAATGACGATTTTAATGACCATGATAATGAAAATTATAATGACGATAATGACAAAAGTCGGCTCATTTGCGGGCCTGAGTCAGCCCGAAAAGACCTTTTAAAATATCTCGACTCACGGCCGATTACAGGTACGAAAATTGCCAAATTCCGAACGATTTCGTAATGTGTCGCACTCAATTTGGGCGAACGATTTCCCAAACCCAAGGAAAGTGTCGGTCTCTCTCTCTCTCTCTCTCTCTCTCTCTCTCTCTCTCTCTCTCTCTCTCTCTCTCTCTCTCTCTCTCTCTCTCTCTCTCTCTCTCTCTCTCTCTCTCTCTCTCTCTCACTCTCTCTCTCTCACTCTCTCTCTCTCTCTCTCTCTTTCTCTCTCTCTCTCTAAGTCATACGAGTTTAATCCTTTCCGAAAATTATACGAGTTTAATCCTTTCCGAAAATTATCCGAGTTTAATTCTTTCCGAAAACAAGACCTGGTTATCAAGCAGACTACTACCACGGTAAGTGCGAAGTGGTATGTAAATAGACAGGTAGTAATTATAGGCGAGGTGGACGTTCACGAAGAAAACGGGGTTCAGAATGGGGTTTCGAAGAAAACGTGATTAAGAAGAAAACGGGGAACGAAGAAGAGGAATACGAAGAAAACTGGATAGAAGGGAAAGGGAGAAAACGTGATTACGAAGAAAACAGGGTAACGAAGAAATTTGGAAAAGGAAGAAAACGTGATTACGAAGAATCCGGGGAACGAAGAACAGGAATAAGAAGAAAACCGGTTGGCGAAGAACAGGCATACGAAAAAAAAAAACTGGATAAAAGGAAAAGAGAACGCGATTACGAAGAACCCGGGAGCCGCAGAGGAAGCGAAGAGAACGGGGGCGATCGCGACGCCGGCGAGACGAACGGCCGGTGAGACGAACGGCCGGTGAGACGAACGGCCGGTGAGACGAACGGCCGGCGAGACGAACGGCCGATGACATGAGAGGAGATGAGGAAAGCATCGCGATCTCTCGGGAACGGTGATTGGTCAAGACGCCCCCCCCCCCCCCCACCCCGAAGGCCTTTTTCGGGCGGGGAGAGGAATGTCTGTCATTACCTGTCTCCTTGTCTGTCTGTCTGTCTGCTTGTCGTGACTGGTCGTGAAAGCCTTGTTGGGTTGGGTGGTAATCGGCTCTCTGGTTGTGTGTCTCGTGTGGGTGTGGTTGTGGGTGTGGTTGTGGGTATGGTTGTGTGTCTCGTATGGTAGTGGTTGTGGGTATGGTTGTGTGTCTCGTGTGGGAGTGGTTGTGGGTATGGTTGTGTGTCTCGTATGGTAGTGGTTGTGGGTATGGTTGTGTGTCTCGTGTGGGAGTGGTTGTGGGTATGGTTGTGTGTCTCGTATGGTAGTGGTTGTGGGTATGGTTGTGTGTCTCGTGTGGGAGTGGTTGTGGGTATGGTTGTGTGTCTCGTATGGTAGTGGTTGTGGGTATGGTTGTGTGTCTCGTATGGTAGTGGTTGTGGGTATGGTTGTGTGTCTCGTGTGGGAGTGGTTGTGGGTATGGTTGTGTGTCTCGTATGGTAGTGGTTGTGGGTATGGTTGTGTGTCTCGTGTGGGAGTGGTTGTGGGTATGGTTGTGTGTCTCGTATGGTAGTGGTTGTGGGTATGGTTGTGTGTCTCGTATGGTAGTGGTTGTGGGTATGGTTGTGTGTCTCGTGTGGGAGTGGTTGTGGGTATGGTTGTGTGTCTCGTATGGTAGTGGTTGTCTGGTTATGCTGTCTGGCATTGGCTGTATGTCTTGTATGGTACTGGTCTGTTTATGCTGTCTGTCTTTTTCTTATTTGTCTGCTTGTTTGTGTGTTTCTTTTGGTTACTTGTTTATGTCTTGTTCGTCTGCTTGTTTGTGTATCTCGTTCATCTGTTTGTTTGTGTATCTCGTTCATCTACTTGTTTGTGTCTCGTTCGTCTACTTGTTTGTATATATCGTCCATCTGTTTGTTTGTGTATCTCGTTCGTCTACTTGTTTGTGTCTCGTTCGTTCGTGATCGGCCAACCTGCGTCTGCGCGTGTCTCTGTGGCACTGGTGTGTCAAGAGGAGGCATGAGCAAACCTGACCAGCTTGCGATGGCACTGAGAGATGATGTTGCAACTTGCCAGGTCGGTTTGCGCGTTTGTTTTGCATTTTCAGGCTTGCTCCGTGCCTTATATGGTGATTTTTTTTATCGATTTTTGATGGGTTTGATTAGATTTTGTTTATTTTGGACCATTGGTGTAATTCGATGATGTATTTTATATGTGATAGTACTGTGTTATATTATTTACTATTATTCCTTATATGGTAATTTTTTTATTGAATTTTGATGATTGGGTTTTGTTGATTTTGAACCATTGATTGTAATGTAATTATGTATTTTTTATGTGATAGTACTGTGATATAGTATTTACTATTATATCATTTACTATTATTACTTATATGGGATTTTTTATTGATTTTTGATGGCTGAGTTTTGTTTATATTGACCCATTGATTGTAATGTGATTATGTATTTTTTATGTGATAGCACTGTGATATATATTTTTTTTACTATTATGACATATTTTCATAAGATGTCGTTTGATAAGTTTGATAAGATGATAAGTTTGATAAGATGTCATATGTCATTTTTGTCTGAGATGCGGAAGGGTCGGGTGATGCGTTGACAAACACGCCCACGCTGCATGTCGTGACAGCAGGCGTGGGCGTTTCGGGCGGCCGATCCGACAGCCTCATAATGGGCGTCGGGAGTTAGTTGGGTTTGGGCGTGGTTGCTGGGCGCCCTCGCTGCCTCCTCCCGGTCTTTCTCCTTCTGTGTTCTGTTTTTTTTTTTTGTTTTTTTTTTTTTTGTTTCTGTCTCGTTTTTATT
>NC_091586.1:22352860-22355360 GCF_042767895.1 Penaeus vannamei
GTTTCTTTAATTATTATTATTTTTATTTTAGAAAACGCCTTTTTCTTTTTCTTTCTATTTTTTTCTTTCTTTCTTTTTTTTTGAGAAAACGCATTTTTTCTTTTTCTTTCTTTCTTTCTTTATTATTATTTTTTACGCCTTTTTCTTTTTATTTCAATTTTTTCTTCTTCTTTTTTTAGAAAACGCCTTCTTTCTCACGCTACGGAACGGCCAGCCAGCTGTTAATTGTTTCTCTCCTTTTTTTATCGCCTGTCTGTCTACTTTCAGCTGGGTTTGGGGGAGATTGGGGGTCCCTGAGGGTTTTTTGGGGGTGGGGGTAGGGAGGGGGAGAGGATTAGGGAGGGGGTGGAGAAGGGGTGGGAAAGGAGAAAGGGTTAGGGAAGGAGAGGGGAGGGGTGGGGAGGGAGAGGGGGAAGGGAGAGGGTGGATGGGGGATGGGGAGGGAGAGAAGGTTAGGAAGGGAGTGGAGAAGGGGTGGGGAGAGGGTTAGAGAGGGGGAGAGTATTCTCTCCTCCCCCTCCACCCCCTCCGCCCCCTCCAACCCTTCGCTCACGTAAAGAACCGCTTAGTAGTTAATGGGAAAGTGGTTTGTTTAGTCGTTGCGGAAGGCGCGAAGTGGCGCGGGAAGGAGATGGCGGAACGGTGGGGATTTTGACTTATTTTATTTTTCTTCGTCTTATTCTTTTCTTCTTTCTCGAATTCTTCTTCTTATTTTTCTTCTCTTTTTTTCTTTTTTTTCTCTTTCTTCTTTTTTATTATTCTTATTTTTTTCTACTTTTTTCTAATTATTTTTCTTTTCTTCTTTTTCTAATTATTTTATTTTCTTCTTTTTCTAATTCTCATTCTTTTTTCTTCTTTCTTGAATTCTTCTTTTCTTCTTTTTTCCAATTATTCTTCTTTTTCTAATTCTTCATTCTTCTTTTTCTCTTTTATTTTCTTGTTCTACTTCTCTCTTCTTTTCCCCTTTTTTATTTCCTTGTTCCATTTCTTCTTTCCTTCTCTCTCTTCTATTTTCTTGATCTACTTCTTTCTTCTTCCTAACCACTTTCTCCTCCTCCTCCTCCTCCACTTCTTCTTCTATTCCAAGGGGGTAGTGCGGATAGGGTGGGGGAGGAGGGAGACTTCTCCTCCTTCTCCTCCTCCTTTTCTTCTTCTATTCTTAAGAGGGGGGTAGTGCGGATAGGGTGGGGGGGGGAGTGGAGAGGGGGGGTGATGGACACGCGAGTGAGGGAAACGCGAGAAAGCGACCCGATGCGTGCACGTCGCCTCTGCTTATTACACGTCGTCTTGTGCGTGTGCTTTCACGCAGGCAGCCACGCACGTGTGATTGGATGCACGCGCGCACGCACATGCGCGCGTATGAGAACAGGGTAGAGAACAGCGTATAGGTAGAGATATATATGTATATACATGTACACGTACACTTTCACGTACACATATTTATATATGTACACATATATTTATATATATGTTTATACATTCACATGCACATGCACGCACACGCGCACGCACATGCATACACACACACACACACACACACACACACACACACACACACACACACACACACACACACACACACACACACACACACACACACACACACACACACACACACACACACACGCACACAGATGTTTACAAGCACGCCCCGCATTCACGCCCCTCATTCACGCCAGGCATTGCAGCAGCGCCGCCCAATGCCTGCAATCAAGCAAAACCCCAACCACGCTGACACAGTCGATGCTGGCGGAAGGTGTTGAGCCAGCTGTCAGCGACGCCGACAGCTGGTTCAACCCCATCTGGCTGGGAGGGTGAAGGGGGAAGGGGCTGGGAGGGAAGGGGAAGGGGAAGGGGGCTGGGAGGGAAGGGGGAGGGGGGAGGGAGGGAAGGGGAAGGGGGCTGGGAGGGAAGGGTAAGGGGCTGGGAGGGTGAAGGGGGAAGGGAAGGGGGCTTGGAGGAAGGGGAAGGGGGCTGGGAGGGAAGGGTAAGGGGGCTGGGAGGGAAGGGTAAGGGGGCTGGGAGGGTGAAGGGAAGGGGGCTGGGAGGGAAGGGGAAGGGGGCGTGGAGGGAAGGGGGAGGGGGAGAGGGAAGGGGGGGCAGCGTCGTCGCCCACAGGGGAATGGCGGTAGGAGGGGGGAGAGGGAATGGGAGGGGTAGGGGGGATGGGGGGGGGAGAACGAGCGTAAATCTTAATGTCTTGTTTATCTACGGGATAGACGTGGTGGATTTATGCGTGTAGATGTGCTGTATATATGAATGAGGGAAAAGGGTTCTTCATGTCTTTATGTATATTCATTTATTTGTTTATTTGTTTGTTTATTTACTTTTTTGACTGTTCGAGAGAGAGAGACAGAGGAAGTGAGACAAAGAAAGAAAGAGAGAGACAGGCAGAGGCAGAGACGGAGAAAAAGAGAGAGACGGAGAAAAAGAGAGACAGACACAGAAAGGAAGAGAGACAGAGAAGAGTGAAAGCTTGAGAGAGAGAGGGAGAGAGAGA